>NC_084983.1:26622562-26680062 GCF_963691925.1 Scomber scombrus | reverse complement strand
AAAAAACATCATAATATTGTTTGGTAATGTGAACTTTAGTTGTAAACTGAGATTTCAGAGATTTAGTGAGAGACTGAGCTGGCTTAACACATTTTTCCCTATTCACCATCTTATCTTCTCATCGGTTGCACTCTTAAGTTCATCTTTCTCTCAGGTCAGACGTGTTGTTGTCTAGATAAAATCCATGTAGCAGTGTTTTTCTCTCTCTGGTTACACAATAGGAATAAACCTGAGTTCAACAACAGTTCTGGACCTGCAGACTGTTCAGACAACATACACTTAGACATCTTTGCTCCATCTTTTCATCCTTCTAGTCTAATCTGACATCATATAATCTAATGCTGCTGCAGACATAAACACAACGTTACGTACCTTGTACCACACGGTGGATGTTTTCAGAGAGGACAGAGCGTTACAGGTGGCGGTCAGATCTTCTCCTCTGAGCATCACCTCTGATTCTTTGGGTACGACGACAGCCGGGTCCAAGTCTGAACACAACGAACACGCAGAAGATGAGATGAGACGAGACGAGACAGGACAAGGCACAGGGGATGCAGAGAGTCAACATTTGTGTGGGAAAAGTTCAATTTTAAAGCAACAAAACAAAACAAGACAGTATGCTGGGAATCAAATTGTGAGTTACAACAATATTTTTTGTTAAAGTCTGAGTAAAGTAAGAATAAATATGTGTTCTGAGTTTGACATACCACAGAAAAGTGTGTTGTTAACCACCCTGCCAAATTTGAATGATTAAAAAAAAATCGCCAAATATATGAAATTAGGCTTCACAGTTGTGTAAAAGTCTGCCTGCTGTCTTTGCTCCCAAGCACTGTGGGAGTGCCCGCCGAATTCGCTGAAGCCCCGCCCCCTACCAAGTGTCACCTGTCAATCAAAGTCACCTCTACCAGAAACATGGACGCTAGGCCCGAGAGCTTTCTGCTGCTAACTCAGCAACTAGCTCAGCGGCTAACTCGTCAGCTAGCTCGGCGGCTAAATCAGCGGCTAACTCAGCTAACTGGCTAACTGTAGACTGTAGTAGTAGTGTGCGCTGAATGTATTTATACCTCTACAGCAGCAGGGGCGGGTTTATACTAAATTTTCAGACCCGCCCATTAAATCCAGACACAGAAATCTTGAAACACAGTTTGTGAAGCCTAGCTCCACAATTCAAATCTAAATGGTTGAAATGCTTTTTACACCTTTTTTGGAAAATACATTTATGATGAAGAAAATGTCTGAATTCACTTTACACAGTCTTTAAAGAAGAGCAGCAGAGATGGGAATAAGACACGACTCTTTTATCCTACAGCTGAAGTTAGTGCTGTGGAAATGTACATTATACTGAATTTATCAAAACTAGCAAGTTAGCATGGTGGAAGTGCTAAGTTTGCAAATTTCCCAAAGGTTCAGTGTGTGTGTGTGTGTGTGTGTGTGTGTGTGTGTGTGTGTGTGTGTGTGTGTGTGTATGTGTGTGTGTGCTCGTTCCTCACAGTGCACAGTGAGCTGCATTTCCCCTTTGACCTCGTTGAAGCTATCGGTGTCCAGAGGGCGACACTGGTAGATGCCGCTGTCTTTCCGTGACACGGGCGTCAAGATCAAAACATCGCCGCGGCTCTCCAAGTCCAGATCAGGCTCCTGAGACAAACAAACACATCAAACTTTATTTATATATATATGGCATCATTTATACAAGTTAATGCAGTTCAAAGTACTTCAGAGTTGATGAAGACAAAATTGAGATCAATGCACACGAGAGAAAATAAGGATGATAAAAACAAAAGATTTCAGATTTAATAAAAGATAAGAGAGAATATATAAGTCGTACATCATATAATCTTATAATTAAATAATCTTATAATCATATAATCTATATTAATCTGGAGTCCTTCAGAGAGCGATTAAACACAGGCTGAAAATCCTGACTTGGTTGCGATTTTCCTGCAATGGTTTTATAAAATAATGTGGCTTATATTGAATATTTATCTTAAATATGGCATTTATTGACTAAGTGCCCTTATAATTGTACTGTTTATCTATTGCACATCCCTAAAATGTAATGCAATGACATCATTTGGAGGCAGATATGTGGTCATTTAAGTATGACTCTTAATCCTAATCTACCAGTTTTTTGTTTGTTTTCTTTAATCTGGTGATACTATGAATGTTTAAAATGTATCTCTGTTGTATTTTGTCATTTTTATATTTTTCTAATCCTTATATAACTCCTGCTACACATCTGCCACTACCTTTCCTTCATTTTTGTAATTCTCACTTAAGTAAATGTGGTCAATCTTGTGCCTACTTGTTGCCTGACTGTGACATTTAATGCTTTATTTTCTGCTATTTTACTAATATCATTCAACAAGTTTTATCTTCTTATTGATTTTATTCATGTTTCTTTCGTCTTTAATCTCTTCTTAACCTAATTTTAATCTTGCTTTTATTAAACTTCATCTCTTTTATTTCATTTTACCTTTATTTTATCTTTGAATCTATTTTAACCTCGTTTTTTACTCTAACTTTTAATAAACCTTGTTTTAACAGTCTGAGACTTCTTCCCACAGTCTTGACCATCATCATGATGATTTACGGACCACTTTCACTGCTGAGACCTTTACATAGAAACACAAGTGGCTGAGTCAGCTTTTAAACCCTAATCCTAAATGTTTAACTCTCTATAGTGAAATGTTTATTGCACTAAAAAAACAGTCAGTGAGTAAAACTACAGTGAGTGTGTCTTGTTGAGCGCTGAACCTCGTGAACATAAACATCTGACAGTTTGAGTTATAACGTAAATATTTTCATTAATTTCACTCAAAGTATTTTAGACAAAAACCGGCGAAATGTTTCTGGACTTGTTTATGATTACTTCTCTGATTACTTGTTAGTGATGTTGATTTGTCAGCCTCTCAGTGAATCTACTGAATGTTTTGGCCTGAAATGAACTACAGTCATACATCATCTTTACGAGATGAACTGTGATAACCTCTCCTGATATTTGCACTTGTACATATAATATCTCAAAGAAAGCTGCCGTGCAAATCACCAGAGGATAAACTCTTTTGCCTCAGGTAACATATTTCCTTTATGAGCACCCAAAAGTTTAAACCTTACTATTTATGCCCCATTACTGGTAAGAATAGCCTCTCGAACTATCCAATAATTCTGTTTTCTGGTGTATAATAACCATAGACTGTCTATAAAATGGATGTAACATCCGTGACGTCACCCATTGGTTTGTGGACTGCTGCTTGGAAGCCAATAGTATCGGATCTGAGCAGCGCCATCTTGAACATTTCCGGTGCATGGCGGGTAAAAATAAAAACACGGATTCTACTTATATGGGCATCAGGAGGGGCATGAGGCGCCCTCCTGAACCTGTGAACCAATCAACCTGTCAATCACGACGTAGCCACGCCCTAATGCATACCCTGCTTTATCGTCACATATAAAATCAGGGAGGCCAAAATGTCCCAAATGAACATCATACTGCATTGAAGAAGGCTTTAAACTAGCGATTGAGACCATAAACACATTTTGAAAACGTTTACTGAGGTTAGAAATCAAGTGAGAAGTTGGTGAATTCTCCATTGACTTGTATAGAGACGGAAGTCCTTTTGACACCAAAACTGTCGCCCCCTGGTGGCCTTTTGATAGAATGCAGTTTTAAGTTACTTCCGCGTTCGCATTGCAGAGGACCGGAACTCCCCGCCTGATAATTACCCTTACTGACTTATACTCCTTATAGACAAGGGGTGTCAAACTCATTTTAATTCAGCTGCCATGTACAGTTTAATTTGATCTGATATTAAACATATTATAACTTTACTATAATAAACCGTATGGGGCTGAAAAAATGTGTCCAAACCCACCAATAAAAAAATCTGTCCCTCAAATCTGAATCATGTTGGCAATGCAAAGTCAAAATAAGTGAGAACAGCTTTTTTCTTAAAAAAAACTGCGATTTTCATACAAAGTTATCTAGTGGGGCCAAATTAAACCCCTTGGTGGGCCGGTTCTGGCCCACGGGCCGTATGTTTAACACCCCTGTTATATAGACAGTAGCAGTGTTTTAGCAGAGCCGTTGAATCTCTACATTTTGTATGAGCGAGAAAAACAACAACACGACAGAACAATAGCCAAAACTATTCAAATTGGACACCAGATTGTTAAAAAAAGAGCAAAAACACAATGAAACAAACAAAGCTCCTTTTAACAGCTAAGATTACGCAGTTGCTTCACAAGTCGCGGTTACGACAACAACAACAACCACCACGAACCAAATGTCTCCACTGCCCACTTAGGAGAAGTTAAACTGGCAGTCAGCTGGGTTTCTTTATTGTGCGCTCACACAATGGATGAGTGTCTGACATGGGAATGAGTCCGACTCATGAGCCCCGTCACTGTGGCCTCCGGGTCTCAAACCCCAGCCTGGATCTGCAGGGTCAGAGCTGACAGAGCCTCCGCAGACCTTGCACACTCATGTCTGCATGGGGGCCCTGTGAGCTCTGCATATCAAAAACATTCCCTACATGTCTCCTGCATGTCACCCATTCTTTCTTGGGGATTTTTTTTTTTAGGGTGAGAGAAGAAAAAAGGCTTTCAATTCTTACTTGTTCTCGGTTGAAAATGAAGGGCGGCGGGGGGTTGCCATCGCCCTGGCAACGTAGCTCCACCATATCCCCCTCTTTGACCAAGCCCTGGGGCGACTCCTTCCACAGCTCGACCATGGTGGTGGGATCTGGGCACACACACACACACACACACACACAAACACACACACACACACAGAGAGAAAGAAATCAAATTAAGCAGGCTTATTCAGCGAGCAGCTAAAGTCACTTTACGAGGCCATTTCCATAACGCTGACAGCCCTGACTGCGTTTTGGCTCTGCCTGCCACAGTGTCGCTAACTAAACAGTTTCACACCACAAAGGTCCGACAGAGAAATGATGTGGCTGTTAAAATGTTACTGGATGATTTTACAGTCTGATTAATCGACTAATTGAGGAAAATTAAAGGCTAATCAGTGATTTCATATCGCACTTCCATGAGGATTAGAGAAAGAATCGTCAAAATCTGTGCAGCTAATTAAGATGTGAGGTGACTTTTGGTCGTTTAGTATGGGTCAAAAGGTTAAGGAGAAATCTTCAGGATGACTTAACTGAATTTAACGTGTAAATTAGTTTATTTAAAGATTTATTTGGCAGGGACAGTAAACATCAACTAACATTTTAGCTCACACTGCAATGTAAATGGGTGCAGCACACAATTAAGAGTAAAGCAAGAAACAATAATGCAAAATAAACATTACATTTAGAACTATAAATAGCAGATTATTAATACAAAAAGTGAGTAAAAGCAATGTAAACAATAGAATCTGAAGGTGATGCACACAGGAAGCTGCAGATTTAGTTATGGGTACAGTTCTAGTGTTGTGTTTTAGAGGTTTTTTTGAACAGATAAAGGGTTTTACAGGTCATTATATGTGCAGGGAGAGTGCACTATTAGTGTGTTGCTCAGAGATAAAAGGCAGAGCATCCAAAACATACTCTAAATGTAGAGCTTGTGGTTCTGGTGTTGTCCTTTCTGGCCACAAACTGGCTCAGTGGTGGAGCGGTAAGAACCACGTAGGAACAACCCTTTTACTGGAGTAATATATCATCAATAGCCTGAATAATACTGATATTAGGTGGCACGGTGGCCTCACAGCGAGAGCGTCCTGCTGACCAGATGGGGCCCTTCTGTGTGCAGTCTGCATGTTCTCCATTGCCCCCATGTGGGTTCTCTCTCTTTTTTTCTTTCTCTGCCTTCCTCCCACAAACATACAGGTTAGGTTAATTGGTAACTCATATTGCCTGTCTGTATATGTGTGTTAGCCCTGTGATTGACTGGCGAGCTGACCAGGTTGTACCACACCTCCTGCTCAATGTTAATGAGATTGGATCCACGACACTCTAGAGAATAAGCAGTAAATAAAATGAATATACACTGATATTGATATTTGGGGGGGAAAGATCAGACGATATATCTCTTTTTTTAACATAAATCAATCTTGATACAGATCCCATAGATTTACATTGTTAAAAAATGGCCAACACTGATGCTAAAGGGGACATTTCACAATTAAATGAATTGACTTGAATTGGTTGCATTGGTTTTTTTATGACTTTAAAACCTGGTTTAGTATTTCTGTACAGTGATGTATTGGTCTAACTTTAATTATCAAAGCAACAACACTGCAGAGACCAAGAGGAACCAGCCAATGCCAATTTTCCTGTTTCAAAAAATTCTTACCTTTCCTCCATAATAACCAAAAACTGTCCTCGGGTTTGCAGACAGCAAATTGGTTGAACTGGACAAAAAATACCTCCTCCTAGCACTATGTTTTCTCAAGTTTTACAAATGATCACCAGTACTACAGTGGATGCATTGGTGTAGGTGTTCCTGTTGTTTGACTCATGCATTAACATAAGTTGTGTGTAACTGCAAAACAAATATCCTCCTTTAATGATGCAACCAGCAGGATTAAATTCAACAGTCTGCTCACATAGTCCCTACACTTGTGTTATAATGATACTGAACAGATATCCTACGAGAAAGGAGGGAGAGGAGAAACAAGGCAAAAGAGCAGGGAGGATAGGAGGGTTAGGTCGTTATAGAAAAGCCAAAAGAGGTGTGGTTGAGGTGTGGTGCTGCTGTATCTTCACTGTCAATCAAGGAGGAGTGATTTAAATACTACACAAATAAAAAGGAAAGCTCAGCGTTAACTTACAGTGAACGGTGATGTTGATGCTGTTGGACTCGACCGTCCTGATGGCTCCAGGGACAAAGAAGCTGACCTCACAGGAGAAATGAGCATCTCTGTCCTCCTTAATCACCTTGTAATCCAGCGTGCTCTGGACGGAGTAGTAGGCGGTGGACTCCCGAGTCACCAGGGTCAACACGTTCACATCTGGAGTATCAACAAGTCAACAGAAGCATGCGATAAAGCAACGCTACCAGTACTGATACTAGATTTAAATCAGTTTTCAAACATCAGAGGCCCCAAATGAGCATTTTGACTTTTACAAAAGAGTGATCATGTGATCAAGTGACTTCTGGAATGTGTAAATAACATATTGGTTTTCACAAATCTGGCATGTAGCAGCAAAATTAAATTAACGTATTAATCGTGTTGTCAATGAAATGTTAGAAAATGTGGATAAATTATGTATAAATTTCCGGTGCTGGGTAAAAATAAAAACACGGATTCTACTTATATGGGCATCAGGAGGGGTATGAGGCGCCCTCCTGAACCTGTGAACCAATCAACCTGTCAATCACGACGTAGCCACGCCCTAATGCATACCCTGCTATATCGTCAAATATAAAATCAGGGAGGCCAACATTTCACAAATGAACATCATACTGCATTGAAGAAGGCTTTAAACTAGCGATTGAGACCATAAACACATTTTGAAAACGTTTACTGAGGTTAGAAATCAAGTGAGAAGTTGGTGAATTCTCCATTGACTTGTATAGAGACGGAAGACCTTTTGACACCAAAATGGTCGCCCCCTGGTGGCCTTTTGATAGAATGCAGTTTTAAGTTACTTCCGCGTTGGCCTCATTTCAGAGGACCAGAACTCCCCGCCTGGTAAAGACCCTATTTGCACTACTGTAGAAGTTTGATAACAATCCAGGCATTATTAGTGGGGTAATTTACGAGATACACTGGTGGTTCCGTTAGCGCCTGTACTAAGCCATTCGGCTGATAGCTCTAACTCCACTATTTTGCGACCAAATGAAAAAAAAGGGCTGAGGCGGTGATTAGATAGACGTCATGGTGCATATGACGCTAGGTTGAAATTACGCCGAAACCATCGCTTTAAGATTTACAAACAATATCGCAGGTTTTTTTTCTTCTTTTCTGGATTTAAACCAAAGGAAACCAGTAGAGTGTTGTTGTTACTATGGCTCATCTACAGTTTTATACTTACGTCCTGGTAAAGTCGTCAGCGGTATGTTGTTTCTGTACCAGGTGATGTTGGGTTTCGGGAAGCCGTTTCGAGCCTCGCATGAAGCCACCTGGAGTGAGAGTCACATCAACATATCTTTATTGTATATATCATGCAGGTCGACACTGCAGCATTAATACTTATACTGAATATTTTCTGTATTGGTTCCATCTTTGTATCGTCTGAGCTTAAGTAGACTCACCTTAGACGGCATTTCATTGGTCACCGATATCCCGTTAAGGACGCCCTCGATCACTGGAGGCTCTGGGGGAGCTGGACCAGAAGAAGAATCATTTCTAATTAAGAACTACATCTTAAAACAATGACATGTGCTGTGTCTCAAATCACATACTTCTGCTAGTACACTGTGTACATTACGTACTTGTGTAGTGCGCAAATTTCGACTGTGTGAGTAACTGCCATGGGGGCAAAGTAGAAGAGAAAACGTGGAAAGGAGTTTCATTGATTTCTCTCATTAAGCGAGCAGAGTGGATTTGATAATGAAGCACTGACAAAGCACTGAGTGGATAGACTGATGCACTAATTATCGACATGGTAAAAGTAGGGTTGTCCAAACTAATCATTATTAACCCTTTGTAGGTCACACCAAGACAGTGCTATTTAAAAAATCATTTCTTTGCTTTTACTACTTATTTGAGGCCATGACAACATAAAACATGGATTTTTTTTCCTCATTGACCCTAAATTTCATGTTTTTACAGACCTCATTTGTTCAAAACTTATTTTAAAAACATGTTAGAGACTCATTCGGTTCATGTACAAGATGAAAAAATCAAATTCAACTTCAAAAATGTCTCCAGCAGGATCTCTGATGTCAGCAGTGATTTGTGTTATTCTTCGTTTATACACTAAAGCACAACCTGTATCTATAGCAACCATAGAACAACCTGTATCTATAGCAACCATGCAACCATAGAACAACCTGTATCTATAGCAACCATAGAACAACCTGTATCTATAGCAACCATAGAACAATCTGATGGTCTGTCTGTGCATTACATACCTCATACAAGTGGTAAAGATTGACCTAAAAGTTAAATGGGTTCAATAGATTTTTGTTTTTGATCAGATATCATGACACAAAGTGACCTCTACTAAACGGTTGAGCAGACCTACAAAGGGTTAAAAAGTGACTGGGACATTTTTAAGCCTTTTAATCTTCCTTTAACATATAGTTTTTCTACCCTTTTTATTTCTGCCTTTCCTCACCAAACACTCTGAGGTGAGTCTTGCCCTCAGCGTTCCCGGCAGCCAGCCCGTTAACCTGGCAGACGAATTCCCGCTCGTCAGAGAGCCGGACATCCGGGATGATGAGTTGCGATCCCCGCTCGTTTGAAGTCACGTTGATGCGTCCGCTGTAGATCGTGTTGTTGTCCACCATGTCGTGACTGTTATCACCGTAGAAGATCCTCATCCGTGAGCTGTTACCCACAATTCTCTGCAGAAGAGAAAAACGTTACTTTTACCACGTGAAATGTCATATATTGGGTTAATATTGTGACTCAGACTTGTCTAATAAATAGGCTTCACACTATAAACTAACTTCAAATGAATGCAAACTCTATTGAGTGAAGCGAGTGTCCAGCTGGTGATTAACAAATGAACCGCAGCCGGCTGTCTGAAGTCTTTCTCCTCACACATCTGCACAACATCGTGACATGCTGCTCTGATTAATTACTGCAAAGTAAAACGATGTGATGATGTGATCTATCAATCCATCACCGTCTCAATGTGTTTAACGATGGCTGGAATAAGCAACTCACTCAGTTGATACATGGCATTTCCTGCAATGCTGTATCTGCTTATTTTACCCTGAAACTTTATCTTACATATAAATATTATATTTCATAAATCATTCCATCTGACATCAGTGGAGGTGCTACTTTATTTCACATGAAGAAAGAGGAGAAGCAACATCACCTCTAATATCTGGAGCCCATTAGTGTTATTTTAACCCTTTATGAACATTTGTGGCCAGATTTCATCCTTTTATTTGATGTATTTTGTTCATTTTTATTAATTTGTCTTAATTTGTTTTTCATTTTTTTTCTGTGAACATTGATGCAGGAAATAAAAAAGTCTAATGCTTGAACTAGAAAATGATCTTGCCTCTCCCTGACCCGAATTATTGAATGCTACTTTATGCTAGAGCCTGACCGATATATCAGTCAGCTGATATTGACCTATCACAGATACATCGGCATGGTGTATATAATGTCTATTTTTCTTACATTTTTTATTCATAGCTAATTAAAATGATTAAATTCCCAATGAAGTTTACTGTCTCAGTGCTGTCATGTCACTTCATACAATAAAGTTTATTGTTAAACTATAAAATATCTGTCAGAAGTGTTTAATAACCACATTTGTCATTTTAATTTTGTCATTTTTATTTTTACTTAAACAGAGACAGTGCGCAATTAAACATTAACCCTGAATAAAACAAGGAGAGATGCATTGCAAGTAGTCCCTGGGCATGTAGATTTGAAGGATCATTGCAAAAAAAAGTGCATTTATGTACATATTCTGTATATATATATATCTGCTTATATATCATTATTGGGGTTTTTTAACTCCCAAATATCGGTATTGGCAGTATCGGCCCCAAAAATCCTGTATCCGTCATGCCCTACTACATGCATCAACAGCTGGGTAGTTGGTTTACACAGCGGTGGTTTATACAGAGAGTTCAGCAGTACTCACCACAAACCACTGGATGATGACAAAGCTGGGCTCATTGTTGGTTTCAGTGAAGCTGTACTGGCAGGGGATCTGGGCCGAGTCACCCAGGTACACCTCAACGCTCTCGTGCATAGTCAGCTCCACTTTGGCCCACGCTTCAAAAAAAAAAAGACATTCACATAAATCATCTCGACCGCTTCTCTGCAGGTGCTGTAACATGTCATTCACCAGCCAAACGCAACAGAAGTAAAAGTAATTTCGACTGCGACTCGAAACCCAACATCAATTCTAATCATTGCCTGCGTTTCATTCTAATGTTGACCCTCGACCTCGGTTTTAATTCCTAGCTGCATTGTGTTTGGCAGATGACCGACCGACCGTCCTACGAGGCCAACCTGGAGCCAGCATGCCATGTTTTCTGCAGAACAAAGAAGAAAAGGCTTCTTGTGCACATGGCATAATATTCATCTCCCTTCTGCCTGCCTGACTGTAACCACAAAACCACTTCTTGGCCAGAAAATCAAGTTCCCTAGGCATCATCGAGGGAATGCAGGCTAGCCAGTCTGACACTGGGCTGTTGATTCAGAGAGCCAATTGCTTTTTAAGCCATGTTGGACTTGGCTGCTGTTGGAGAGGGGCGAGCTCATACAGTAAAAAAAAAAAAAAAAAGGAAAACAAGATGGCACCAAAAAAAAAAAAAAAAGTCTAGTTTCTCTATCTAATCTGGTTTTTGAGTCGTTATGCAAAATGGTAACGGACCGCTTTCCCCTCCTCCACATGCACATCAACCGTCATGCATCATTGTGTGATGTTCAGTGGAGTCTCTGCTTCTGCTTACACTTTGTGTTTGATATTTCTACATTTTAACTGCCTGACTTTTTGTTCTGAAGGCAGCTTAGAAAAAAAAAGAGACTGTATTCTCCCAGTTGGAGAAAAAGGGGGATTTACTTGCTTTTATGATTCTTACATGCTAACAATCAACAAATGCAGTGTTTCCCATTAATTATATAGACTAGGCCCACCATAGTGTAATTTGTGCCACCACAGTTTCATAGTGAGCCAAACATGTTTGTACTAAGGCACACAATTGTTTAGAGTACAAATTTTTTATGTTTTATAGATATAACCTCTTAATTCTGCTCCCAGAGTGCAGCAGAATGATGCATTTGACTTAAAAATGTGCCCCGAACCCCCACAGAGGGTCGGACTGAGGTGATTTCTAATCATTTTGGTATTTAAATTGTTAAATAAATGTAGTTGAGAAAAAAAAAAGTACAATATTACTCTCTGAAATGTAGTGAAATTGAAGTATAAAGCTGATAAAGCAGCGGAAAGTGGTACTAGTGCTGCAACTAATGACTATATTTTCAGTATATTATATATCTTGTTAGAAAATAGTGAAACATGTACATCAGTGTTTCTCCTGATGTCATATTTTGTTCTGACTAACAGTCCATAACCCAAATATATTAAGTTTTCTGTCATAGAAGACTAAATAAACCAGAAAATATTGACATTTCAGAAGCTTTTTTGTTTAAAAATGACTAACTAAACTAACTATTAAAATAGTTGTTGAGTCATTTTCTGTAGACTGCCTAATCTAAAATGTTTCACCTCTAAAATGTACTTAGTTACTTTCCACCACTAAACAATACAGAATACAAAAAAATAAACATGAAAAACAAAGAAAACATGGATAGAGAGATATTCAACTGTCAAACATGATTAAAATATATTGTGTTTCCTGTTATTAATGTTTACTTTTAGGTGTACAGCTGTATTTTATTGGGGGAAAACAAACCAAAAAAAAGAAATAAGTATCATGAGACACCAAGGGGCAAAAAGAGGACTGTCAAAATCATAAAAGAAGCATTTCATTATTTGACTGGTTTTCCTTTGTTTTGAAAAAATACAGCAAAAAACAGCCTCATATGTGTTTTGGAGCGTTGGTTGAAACAGACCAAGCATGAAAAGAGCTTTAAGGGTCCAGTTGCCACCCTGCTGCCCCCATTCAGCCCGGCTGCTCCCCTTCTCTCTCCCCCCCCCGATCTCCAGCCTGTCTCCCTCCCTTCTTCAGCACCAATCATTTTCACAACTCATTTTTTTTTCTCTCCTCTCCTTTCTGTCCCTCCCTCTCTCCTCTGGCTCTGGTCTATGCTCAGCCAACCATTCCTTTTTAAGAACAACGGGTCAGGCGCGCCATTGTTCCCCCACCTGGGTGGACCAGATCCCCACGCTTCCCTCTCTCTCTCACACACTCACACACACACACACACACACACACACCAATTTGACCCTAAAGATATTTTTCTCCAATCTCCAAATCAAGGGTTAAAAACAGTTCATGATGTGCTGAAGTTGTTTACTGCAACAAAGACGATGTGAGAGACGGAGCTCGGAGACGACGAGAAGCAGATTATCGGAGAGGCCCGAGAGCAAAATATGTCACTGAAGTCTGTAAAAAAATGTTGCGTCTCTTTGGGGGCCGTGCTGCTAACTTTTTCAGCTAATCCGATTAGCACTGGGGGGTTGCTGGGGATTTAGCTTCCAAAGCCAACCTGGGACCGGTCTTATCTGTTTTCTGTTGTGACTTTATGTTGCATGGACTACAGCACAAACACACATGACCCATGATCTACAGACCCTGACAACACCAAACTCCTGCCTGCCTGTGTGTGTGTGTGTGTGTGTGTGTGTGTGTGTGTGTGTGTGTGTGTGTGTGTGTGTGTGTGCATATATTTGTGACTGTCTGCTGTCTGTGTCTGGGTGATACAGAGCTAATTCATTCAGACACCGCTGCAGAATATTTGGATGTGTTGACAGGATCAGGCCTGTGATTGGACAGCCAAAAAAAAAAAAAAAGCCCAAATGACTGAGTGGCCCAGTCAGAAAAGGGACAGAGAGAAGGAGATTTTCACCAGTTATTACATGTCAAACTGCAGATTACCTCCTCCACTAAGGTAGATTTGTGCACTAAAGTCTGCTGTGACATCATCCACTGTTTAGTCACTATTACATGCCTACAACAGTATAACAGCAATTAGGTTAAACTATACAGGAGATCAACCCCCCCATGGGTTACTGTTAATGCTAACTGTTAATATTAATGCTTTTCCACCTCATGTTTTCCTTCTCTACATCCATCTCTCCTGTGTGACCCAGAAAAACTGATTTCAGTGCAGCCAGGATTGGGTGATACGACCTAAACATTAAAATCTTGATGTTTTCAAAGCTTGTGGTTATTACTCATGATGTTATTTGTGCAACAATAATAATAAAAAGACAAGAACCACCTGCAAGAATGTCATCATTATATCATTAGGCATAAAACACAGGTTTTCCCACACAGCTACGCAGAGCAGGGCTATGCAGAGCAGAGCAGAGCGTAGGCATCGACTTTCATCATGAATTTCAGCACAGACAGAGCAAGAAAAGTCCACTCACTAATTCATCTGCTGCTGTTTGTGTTTCAAGACAAAACTTCAGCCTGATATCTACAGACTGAAGCTTGTTAGGTATAGAGACAAACTGAACAAAGTAGAGTCTGCACACTCGGAGATAAGACATAAACCAAGAGCATGAGTGACCGTTCAATTCACTTAATGAAACAGGCAAAGACAGCTCATCACCTGAAGTCACAACAAGTCATATAAACTGCAGCAGGTGTGCATGTAGTGTAACTTACTCTGGCTAAAAATACCTTTTTTTTGCATGTATTGTCATTAGAGCCCAACTGATATATTGGTCAATATCTTTCCACCTTTTTTTCCTCTCCTTCTTTGTGAGTAAAGGAGTTGAGGAGAGGAAATACAACACATGCTTTCTCCACAATTAAAACCACATTTCTCATACATGACAATGCCTCCACTGAAAAGCACATAGGATGCTGCTGCATTTGTGCTCGATTTGCACAAAAAAACCCTTTTTTCTATGTAGTAAAATGAAAAACAATCTCCCTTCAGGTCATAAAGTAATTTACATGATTTCACGACAAATCCCACCTGGTGCCACAAACTCTGTCTTTTGGGAATCATTGCCAAACTCAGAGTGGTTAATGTTAAGTCTTAAAATTAATTATATGGCACTTTTAAATCAATCTAAACATTTACAGAGAAGACTGAGAGCATGTAAACAGGAATACAAACGAGTTAAATAGATGACAAATGGGTCTTTTCATCCAACTGAGAAAGAGACTCACACAATACAAATCAGACAAATAACAGACACAATGAGAAGTGAGTGTGCCACTTCCAGAAAAAAAGCTCCCGCATCCGCATACAGTCGCTCATTATGCACCTAACAGTCACACAACAATGGCCTCAGACACTGACTAAAGTGGTCACCATTATCAAGCTTCCCCATTCGATTAAAGGCTGTCAGCTTACAGCCTCCAGTAGATCCTGCAGCTCTGCTACAGATAAGAGTCCAAATCACCTCTGACACGACAAACCGGCCTCATTTACTTACTCTAATCCTTCACACGCCCGCTGAACCATGAAATGAGTCTGAATGCTTCGAAGATCATTAACGCTTCCTGTAAATAAATGATCTGTACATTTGAACTCGGAGCAACATTTCCAACATTGTTCTGCCAATACTTTTTTTGGGGGTTTTACAATCATATGAAAAACAAGTTTACAGCTAATTTATGATCAATGTGGAAACTTTCTGGTTATACTTGGTTTTTCATCATCTTATTTTGCTTAATTTACTTATTTATGCCCTTTAACTGTGGAACATTTTATTCCACATGCACATTTTGGGAAAGAAAATCTGCTCTTTTTTTTTAAGCTACCCGTGTGAACATAAGACTAGATCAACATTTCAGACTTTCTCAGGACCCGGACAGTCCCTGAATAAAAAGTTGTGTGTGTGTGTGTGTGTGTGTGTGGACACTGAAGGTCCCTCAGAGGGTGGAGGGTGTAAAAAGCTAGCATGTAAGTGTGGATGACAGGGAGGAGGACTTCTCAATACGCAAACCCCTGTGTGGTGGTGAACACCTGGGGGACACTGTGTACCGTCTGACATCAAAGAGCACACACACACACACACACACACACACACACACACACACACACAGTGAAACATACAGCCCTACAGTGCAGATGAGAGGTCCTTGTCCTACTCATGCGGCTGTGCTTTCAGAAGCAGCATCTGGCACAAATCTCCCAGCAGCCCCCGTTCCCCGGGTGACAGTCAGCGGCGGTGAACGGACCAGGATTTATTTTTTTTCCACATAGAGCGATAAGGAAGTGCTGCAAATCTCCTCAAAGGCACCTCTTTATGCAATTATCCCCCCATTCATGCAGCAAAGCATATCACAGCTCCAGGTCAGGACCCTGTTTTCACCCCCTCCGTGATCAATGTAGAGGTGGACTCAAGTCAGGTCAGGATGGTTTGATAAATGGCCTTTGATTCATAAGACTAAGGAATCGTACCTTTCATGGGGTAGTAGTGAATTTTGGTGGTGACTCTTTGGGCATTTTCTGGCTCCAAACAGTCTTGCATGCACCAAAGTGGGTCAAATGATATAACTCATGCTGTGTTTATAAAGAGCAGGTGGCACAGTGCAATATGGTGAGGAAATGTTGGCTTGTAGCTTTGGTTGGAGGAGACGTACACACATAATGGAAAACGTTGATTGAAATGAATCCTTCGTGTATGTTGAGTTTTTGCCTTTTTTACTTTGCTGCATGATTTCTCACTAGAATAATGACTGATTTTAACCCTCAAAAAAGTGTCTGCATGTCATGAAGATGCTTTGTAAATGCCATCTGCCTTAGAGTTTGTTGTTGGTGGATTGGGGGATTGATGATATATCACCAAAAACACTGCAACTTCCTGCACACCAACGACGACTTCTAGCTAAAGTGCAACGCTATGCTCCAAATATCAAATGAAAAGATAAAATAACTACTAAAAAAAGAGCTGGCTATGATGAATTTTGACATCAAATGCACCCAAACCAGATTCCTATTTGTAATAGGATGTTCTTTTTCTTTTATGTTTTTATAGCAATTAAAATCTTTGCATTAATTGCGTCCACAAGACGGACTCTGAGGTTATTTAAAAGAAATCTGCGGAAATTGCCTCGGACTCTCAAACATCAAACTGCATAACCGCATATGACTTACAAAAACATATTGCCATGCTGGGAAGGTTTCTTGTTCTTTGGGGTTTCCGAAACTCCAACAAACAGTCCACCAACACTGTTTTTTTTTAAAAATTCCTAATCATTCCCGCTGGTTAGCAACTTCTTCAGTTCCATTAATTTTTTATCATCGCACCCGTTGGGTGAGACTTCATTAAAGGAGCAACATGAATGTTTTATTTATGCTTGTATCTGATGTTCAGCAGTGAGTGCAGCTTGTTCCTCGGCTTCCACTACCCATCAATAGACCCCCTTCAGAGCTGCTGGGCTCTGGCACGCAGGTTTCTCTGCAGCCATGGGATGACTAATTAAAGGTCAACAGGCTAAACACTGTGTCTACATCAGAGGGGGGTTCCTTTCGCTATCAGCAGAACAAAAACTAATTTGGGGGAATGAGCCTGCAGTAAAATTGTTTCCTAAGATATCATTTAGTGTTGGTGCGATCCTCATTGATTGTAACTCCACCCCACAGCTAAAAACATGCACATAGATTATCTAGTCGGACTCAAATCATCCATAACGACTGTGCATAAATGATCATATAGTATCTGAATGCTGAGTGCCTGAACAGCTAGTCAGTGAAACTACTGCTTTTTACTGGAAACGAGAACAAATGCAGTTTCACAATCCAGAAATACTGCTGACCACAACGCTGCCGTTCTCGGGGAAACTACGAATATAATTCTGTTTGGTTTCCATTTAATAATAAATATAATTTCAAGGATACATGATTGGATTTCCTTCCCCCTGGATGGATTGCCAAGTTTAGTCTAAATACCAACCACAAGTATGAAGCATGTCATGACCTATAAAGAAATGCAGGCATTAAAAGCAACCAGATAAATGAAGCTTTGGAACCGTTTCCATTGATTAACCGAACATTCAATAACATGCCGAGTGATTGAAGTCAAGCAAAAATGACATTCAAGCATGTTTCGGGGTAGATGGAATCTGGAAATGGCAGTGATTCCTTCTTCATCTCATATTAAAGTGTGTGAAAGACGAGACATTAAGGTAAGAAGGGCCAGGTATAAGGCTTCAACTGTTATTCTAACACTATAAATAGGAGACCTTTTTTTTCCAATCAAACCTCTGACGACAGCACACCGACTTTCTGCTGTACTCCCAACAAAAGGCCTTCTTATCCGAGCCCCCATGGCCGTCATCACAGCGCTGAATATCCTTGAGAGCTACAAACAAGGTGCCAACTAAATCAGCTTTCCGTCAACCATCCAGAAAAAAAAAAAGAAGGGCCCGCAGTGAGGTAATTACTTCCATTTCAATCTCCACAGGACAGGCTGCAGAAAGCCAAAGCTCTGCTAGCTGATTTGAAAAAGTCAGTCTGGTAGAGACTGAATCAGGTCTGGTAATTATAAGAGTGATCTGAACTATGGATTGCAGATGGTACATACAAAATACATAATTGAAATTACTCCGAAACTCTTCTCAAACTTCGTCAAGTTTGATAAAAGCTGACTAACAAATTTTAGTTTTCAAGCCTCCATTTATATTCTGGGTCTCCATTTGGAATATCTTTGCATGATTTACAGTACAGGCCATTTTAGCTCCTGTCTCTTTAAGGCCTCCCTCCCAATGAGCCCACTCTCTTCTGATTGGCCAGCTTCCCATGGCCAGCTTCCCATTGCCATTTCGGCACACATCCTGCAGCTCTGGAGGCAACATAAAAAAACAGTATTAGTAGCATTTCTACGTCTTTTTCTCGTTCTTTACCCAAAAAATAAACTCCTCAAATACACGTTTGAGCCTGAATCCGATCCGAAAAATGCGAGTGGACAACGCAAATAACCCGCGGAGTAACCTTAGCAACGGACTTCTGTTGCTGACGTTAGGCTGAAACTCTGACTTTTGATATTCAGGGAGCATTTTTACATATGTTCACCTTAAGTTTTAGAGCTTTGACCAGTTTTAACAAAGACATCCGACATCATAACTGTACAAAAATAACAAAAAAGCACGATATGTCCCCTTTAAAAACATTAAAGGAGATCGCACACATTTTAAAAACAGCAGAAGAAAGTGAGAAAGTGTGCAAAAAACAACGTGATAGATGTCTGATTCATCTCTGGTTTTCACATCCAATAACATCGTAATCATTTATGCAAAACCGGCTGAATCTACTCGGTAGGAATATTCTCAAATTTCACCTCATTTACATTAAAATCTCATCTAATTAGCTTTAAAGGAGATGACGAGCTATGTCTCTATGAATCACACACACACACACACACACACACAAACTCATAAATATCAGCTCATATTTGTTTGAACTTTTGTTTTTGGTATTGTTTTGTTGGTCTGTGTCTGTTTGTATCCGACTGTATTAGCATTCAAGCAGCGCCTGCCCTACAACAAAGGCCTATTTGTGCACTCCCTCTCCTTTTATCCCATCTAACCAGACATGAGTAGAGCTGTCGGGGCGGGCGTGCCACACCTAATTCACAGGGATCAAAATGGCGAATCCCAAACCCCCCCACCCCCACCCCCAAAATCCCCTGCTGTGAACCTTAATGCTCTCAAAGAGAATATCAGAGTGATCACAGGTGCACTGCTGTGTTAATGAGGAGGAGAGGCTACTCCCTGTGCCCAGGCCAATCCCTACTAACACCCCCCTCTCCCCTACACACCCATACACACCCATACACACCCTACATGACTCAAAGGCACGAGTTGTTTAGACAGTATTAAATAATAATGTCAATTCCGACGTTTGACCCCCCCAATTAAAAACCTTCTGAAACCCCAAATCTAATAACCATGCCCTACTTCCTTAAACCAAGCAGGTGTGGAAAATGGGCAGAGCTCCAATCTCCTCACAAACTCTCTGGCCACTGTTCACACCAGTCATTAAAATGCAGCTTGTCTGATCCAAACACAAGTGGACACAGCTATAAATACAGGTGTGAATGGACGGGATGCATTGAGATCTGATTGTTCAGGCCATATTCAGCAGAGGTGGTCCGTGTATTCAACTGGCTACTAACTCATTTGCACACCAATGGGCATCATATTAAAACTGCAAAACAACCAGAGGAAGCTTCAGAAACAGGCTAAATAGATTCTCATGGATGGAGTACGCACGAATCATGGTGTCTGATTTCCATTTGGGCTCAATAGTTTTGTGTTTGCCTCCCACCAATGGAAATGATATCCGTGTTTATTTGCATACAGAGCAGGAAAGCGGTCACTCAAGATGCATATTAAGGCGTATCCCAATGCCAGGCGTGAGCTGACATACTTACAGCTGTCTACTAAGTGATATAAAATCACCAAATTAGTTCTGCAACTAACAATTATTTTCATTATCCAATAATCTACTTTGATTAATCGTGAAATCAAGTCATAGAACATTCAATGAAACATATAAATCACATTTCTGTGTCCTGGGTTTTGTTTGACCAACAGTCCAAAAACCCCCCCCCCAAAGATATCCAGTTTACAATAATATAAAACAATGAAAAGCATCAAATCTTCAAATGGAAAAAAAGGCAAAACCAGACAAGTTGATGCGTTTTTTGCTTCGGGGATCAACATAGTTGCGAATACATTTTCTGGCAATTGATGAATCGACTTAATAAATGCAGCTCTCCACCAGATTTGAACCCTTTTATGTACAGTAACACCCACGCTATGTGAGATTTTCTGATGTTTTAGATACAAAATCTCTATGAAATGCAGAGTTAATCCTTCCAGTTGGGTTCAAAGACTCTACGACAAAGAGGAGCGCAGCTGTTTGATGAAATATCACCTTACTAACTCATTTATTTGGTTTTTTCATGTGTAATATGTTCCAAGCTCTGTCTGTGACTCTACCCTTATATACCCTAAATGCCCTGTCTTATATAAAGCTCTCTCAGTAAATGGGTTACCTCTCAAACGTTGTCTTCCTGCCTGGAGGGAGACCAAGAAACGGCCATTTACCTCCTAACCATGTATGGGAGATATCTAACAGTGTTAACCCTTTACCACAATAGTTCACTTAAATGAAAACAAATGGATTATTTTTGACTGTTGGACCCTCAGGATGTATTACACTGTGCGGTATATAACTTTAACCCCTAATTATGGAAACCAAGTGTTTTGTTTTAAGCTGAAATGTACGCTCGCTAAAAATATAACTACCTTATTCTCTGGAATATAAGACTACACTTATAATAAGAGGAAGCCCCTTTTTCCAACACCTGTTTTTGAAGATAAAACACACTTTCACACTGGAGGAAATGTTTCCCTGAGATACTTTTAATCCACAGAGTAAATAGTCCTCATCCTTGAAGTCTTGTGTCTCTTGTGAGGGTGAAATAATACCATTAAAGCCCCAACGTAAATCCCACATTTGTGTAGCTTTGTGTGGTGTTTGAGTCACACACACACACACACACACTCACGCTCCCCGTCAGCCTCTTTTGAAGTGGTCGAAATTATTTTCTGTGGCGGTTCACATTTTTTCAGACTGTTTGTTTTTTTGGGGTCTTTTTTTTCAGCTCCTCATTATCTGTGACAGCAGTAATTCTTTGGCTTCTTGATAGATGATTCGGTTCCTGCGGTCGGTTTTCTGCGCCGTACGGGACGGATTTGTTTTCACTCGTCATTCATTTATATGTTTCTCTCCGTGGCAGAAAAACACATTACACAAGGCTTCAGAGAGTCCAAACTAAACACTGACGGCTGACTAACTCTGACGAGACACAACAGACGGACTTGAAGACACTTGCTCGTCTAGAAACAGTAAAGCTACAAAACTACTGATACTCATTCTTACTTCATAAATCCAACAAGAATAGCGGATGTTGTCTTGTATACTGACTCAGGTCAGATAGTGGAGCCCTGAGATCTACTGACTCAGGTCAGATAGTGGAGCCCTGAGATCTACTGACTCAGGTCAGATAGTGGAGCCCTGAGATCTACTGACTCAGATCAGGTCAGATAGTGGAGCCCAGAGTTCAGACTAAACATGGTGAAGCAGCTTTTACACAACTGGAACAAACTACCAGCAGAACTGAAATCAGCCCCAACTGTGAATATATTTAAATCCAGGTTAACCCTCCTGTTGTCCTCGAGTCAAGGAAGGAAGGGAGGAAGGATGGAAGGGAGGAAGAAGGAAGGATGGAAGGGAGGAAGGAAGAAAGAAAGGAAAGGAGGGAGGAAGGAAGGGAGGAAAGGAAAGAGAGGAAGGAAGGAAGGTAGGAGGGAGGAAGGAAGGGACAAAAGGAAAGAGAGGAAGGAAGGAAGGTAGGAGGGAGTGAGGAAGGAAGGAAAGGAAAGAAGGGAGGAAGGAAAGGAAGGAAGGGAGGAAAGAAGGAAGGAGGGAGGGAGGGAGAAAGGAAAAGAGAAAGGGAGGAAGGAAGGAAAGAAGGACAGAGGAAAGAATGAAGGGAGGAAGGAAGGAAGGAGGGAAGGACAGAAGGAAGGAAGAAAGGGAGGAAAGAAGGAACAGTCAAAACAGACGGGGTCAATTTGACCCGGGAGGACGATACAAAGGTTAAAAACACTTCTCTTCTTCTGTGCTTATGATTGAGCTCTTCTTTCAAAGCACTTTAAATGTTAATCTTTCATTTGCACTCTATGTCCTTTTAATGATTTTAAAGCAAATCATTATTTTATGCTGCAACCTTATATTTAATGCTCTATTCTAGTATTTTATTTCTCTCTCTTTCTATGTTTCTGTACTTAGTTTGTATTATTAGTGTGTGTGTGTGGGGGGGGGGGGTATGTATGTGTTTACTATGATTGGGTTTTATTTTTATTTCTCAAATTCCATGTTTTTTTTCTCCAATTTCTTCTGTTAAATGTTTGTTTTATGTATAAAGCACATTGCCATTGTGTATGAAATGCGCTATATAAATAAAACTGCCTTGCCTTCAAATATAACCTGACTCATTTTTCCTTAACGCAATACAGTAAATGTTTTCACTGCCTTAAATACCAAAGTGATATTTCTAAAAATATCCCTTGCAGTACTTCTACACTGCCTCTGATCATTCACCCATGTTTTATTTCATAGGGTCAATAAGTCTTTGCTGTCTCTCCATTACTTGCTCGACATGAAGCCATGTTTGTATTGACATGCATGTAGTTGTAGATGAAAAGGGTTGATAAGAGGAGGGTCTATACTCTCTACTGTATGTGTGGGTCGGTGAGTTTATTCCTGTGCTGGAATCTTATCAACCAAATCACACACACATGAAAAAAACTGAGCAAAGCCAACGTTTCTCCAGCTGCAGGGCAAGAGATTCACAGGAAATAAAGAAAGAAACACACGATTTTAGGATGAGATTAGACCTTTGAATGTCAATGTTTTGTCTGGTTAATCAGTAAATCATTTGTTTGGTGAGCTTTGAGGATGTTTCACAGCTGGGTGAAGGACAATTACTTGCAGGTTAAGGAGAGTGCAGCCCAGACAGTGAAGGGTGGGGGGAGGGAAACTTGTGGAGGAAGGCGGGGATGAGAAGCAAACAAAGCACACATGGGTTGGTTTTTTTTTAGGGAGGCTACTGTGAAGACTGCAAGTGTTCAGAAACAGAAACAATGCACACACATTTATATGACTTTCAGACAGGATTTTACGAGTTTGGATAATTATGATGGTGGCTATCATTACTGTATTATTCTTGTCTGCACGATCAGCGTGTTAGCGGTAGACATAAACAGCTGTCTTGAGTGCTGGAATTGACTTTGCATTATGTTGCAGCACCAGGTCCAACATGTTTTTCTGCAGCTCTCTTTGTAGATTTGCAGCAGTATCGCTGAAATGTATAAGAGGGCTGCTTTTTTTTTTTTCCACACAGTGCTAATCTCAGTCTGACACAGCCTAACCCTGCAGACAGAAAGCTGGACTCAGTCACGTTACAGGAGCCAAAATATTATGACGGTATGCCAGCTTCTTTGTTTGCCAGCACAACCAAAAGCAGTCGGAAAATCAATGACATACTCTAGATTACGGCTGCAACTCATGATTATTGTCATTATCTTTTAATCTGATGATTATTTTCTTGATTAAATGCATTGTTTAGTCCGTGAAATGTTAAAAATCACAACTTTCCAGAGGCTTTAAACACCCCAAAACCAATTTAGCATGATGATAGTAGGAAACCCTCATATATGAGAAGCTGGAACAGGAAAGTATTCGTCAAATTACTGAACTGATTATCAGAATAGCTGCCAAATCGTTTTCTTTTGTTCAGATAATCAACTAATCATTGCCGCCCTGCTCTAGTAATGCTTTCTTTTTCACTTCTTTTTTGATTCATTGTTTAGTAGATGAACATCAGCCAGTATTCTAAGATTTCACAGAGACTAAGCTGACGTCTCTAAATTGCTTGTTTTGTCTGACTAACAGACAATAATACAATAATACAAAACAGACACAAATCCTCACATTTGAGAAGACAGAAGAAAGCAGAGAATCATTGGAAGTCAAAATGAATGGTAATTAATCGATCTACTAATCCATTAATGAACTAATCATCTCAGCTCTACTAATTAAATGACTGTTCTTGTTAAGTAGAGACATTATGTACCAGGCTTATGACCTGCTGGGTTGATGTGTGCATATAAACACAGTCAGCGACAGTCAAAGGTTCACAACACGTTCACCTTTACAACGGCTTTATTGACACGTCTCACGGATCTAAAACTCGTCTATTTTCACAACAAACTCGCCCCGTATTTCACGTCAAAACACAGTCTTCCCCTCCACGAAGCAGTAAACACTTTCTCCTTTTTGCTTTTACAGGAGTGAGAAGCCCAGCCGTCGGTCAGACACAATGTCAAACACAATGATATATCTGTGTTTCGGGAGCTTATAACCAGCTGCATTGTTTGATATGAGAGCAGTGAGCAGCTCAACGCCTACTTTTTATCTTGATCTCTAGACTGGGAGACTCCAGTTCTCAGGGCTCGGCAGACAATATCCACCGCTTGTTTTATTCGTTGGGTTGCGGCGTGCCAAGACCTTGAGCAGGGGCCTGTGGTTATGACTGGATTCCCAGTAGTCGGGTGGCACTGTGTCCTGCTGGGCTGGGGGCAGGACGGAGAGGAGGTGGGGTTCACGTTTAAAAAACAGGCAGCTCCGAACAATGGGAAAACGTCGCCCCCATTCTCATGCTGTGGAGGACAGTGGCAGCTGAGGAGGGGAGAGCTCTAACAACACCTGTGTGCAGCGGCCCATTTGTCAAGTGATTTGTGGGAAGAAGTGTAGGAGCAGGCAGAGGAGAAGAAGGAGGGCAAATAGGGGTGTGTGTGTGTGTGTGTGTGTGTGTGGGAGGTGGAAGGATGGGGGCGAAGGGAGAAGGGGGGGGGGGGGTAACTCTTAGTAGAGTATTATCACAGGACCACACACAATGAAATGCCTGTTGATTTCCCTCTCACACACCTGTGCAGCTATAAAAAATCTTGCACTTCCTCTAACCCTCTTCCAACTCATGCCACGTTCAAGTGCTGTTGAAACGCAGGACATTTCGGCACTTTTTTCAGTCAACAAAATTATCTTTTGCATTCAAAACTTCAGCCTCATTCATTCAACCAAACAGAAACCAACTGCACAGACAGAGATTAGTCTAATGACTCCATATGTGCCCATACATACACATACATACATGACTTTTTATAGTTAATTTATAGTTTATAGTTAATAAAACTTTGGTCCTGAAGATGCAAACGCGGACAAAACAAAATATGTGCAATATGACAAACCTACAGAGAATCATCACCCAACTCAGCTCTACTCTGCTTTAAAGCTTGGTTGTTTGTTTGTTTTTATGACCGACTACTTCATTATTTTGCTTCACTTTCAAGACTCTCATCATCCTCGTTTCCAGCTGTATAAAACCAACCCAGCACCAAGTGATAGACAGACAAAGTTAGCAACTAGCTGGTGAACATTGTGTAACTTTTAGCAGCTTAAAGAGCTGATATTTCCTTCAGGAGAAGGTGGAGACCAAAAACAGAGCTAAAAGGAGAGTAAATATTAGATTTAAATTCATCAGATGGGCCACAAACATGTCACCAAAAGCAATTCTAGTGTTGTTTTGTGTCTTCTAGATTTTTTTCATGGCTATTGTAATTTTTTTTATCTGTTATGATAACATTTTAATCACCAAAGTAAATGTTTTTAGATTTGGAAGCAGTTAAATCGGATTAGGCAAGAATCACGAGCAGCGCAGTGTCGAGCTGTAAACAGTTTAGACTTTTTAGGTGAAACTGAAAGTGAAGCCACCAGAAATATTGTTAATAATCTTTTATTACCCAGGGCAAGTGTATGTTTGCACAAGTACAGTAGGTACAGACATTAGTGTAAACTGTGATGGATGTTTATAACAAACAGTATTATCATTTACCTCCGTTTTACCACAAAATATACAATCATATGTTTAAGTAAAGGGTGTTTCTTGACCTCTCTGACTTCTTTCTAGTACTGGTATAGTGTTTTAATAATGAACTTGTTGAGTACAATGTAACTCCTGAGAGGAACAAGGACCAAAACTACATTTATGATTAGAAACTGCAATGATTTTAACAATATTAAACTTATATTCTCACCAAATATCAACCGAACACACAGAAAAAAGCCCCATATTGGTCAACACATGTGGCTGGTACATTTAGTTTATAAGAGTATAAGGATTTCTATGCACAAGTGCTCTTAAGACAAAAGTTAGGCAGCCAGTTTTTATGCTGAAACATGTATAAATTAACTTCACAGACACGCACAACGAGAAAATCCTCAGCTCAGAAGACTCCTCTTTGATTAGGCGGTTGATCTTTTAACAGCGTCCAATATCAGGGCTGTGGGAGTAAGGGAGGATTTGATATTTAAGCATCTCTTTATCCTCTCCCTTTTGAAATGTCAAGTTCAAAAGATCCTGACCAGCGGCCCTTGATCTGTGAGCTAAGACGACCTGAAGAATTACCCAGAAGAACTCCTAACCGTCATCACACGGCTAGGAGACGACCGCAGCGAGTCGGTACACATGGAGTGTTATTAACTCTGATTATATTAAAAAAGTCAGTAAACAGGCTTTTTGATGTGTGTTCCTCGTGCTCCGGTCAGACCTGCTTAATCAAATCAAAGCAGTGTTTTCTCTGTAATGAAATGCTCATTGTATGTTTGAGCCTTTTTTTTTCTAACTGAATTTGAACTTATTCGATTAGGACACTATCCCAAAGCAGTCTCTCTGATGTAACGCTCATAAAGTCTTCGGCAAATACCAAAAGATTTTTCATGCCGATAAAGAAGAACCGATGGATATGATGCCCCTTCAATTCTTAGCAGAGTGCCAGTGTCAGTGAATGAAGTACTGCCAGTTCATTTAAGCTCCAGCGTTAGTCGTGCCAAACGGAGCCTGATGTCCCGTTGGATCGGAGCCAAGCCCGACAACCGCACTGAAAATAACACAGATATGCCAAAGATAGAGCCTGAGCCAATTGTGGTGTTTTAAACTTATCCTATATGAGTGTTTTTGTGTGTGTGGTCTGTTGTATTCATGAACAAAGAAGGGGGGAGAACAGTAGTTGCATTCACTCTCTGTGGCTTTATGACAGTTTCTAAGTTGACACAAAACACTTTTTTTTTTTTTGGCACTTTAATTTTATTAAATGAGGCAGCTTTTTAGCTTTTTTGGGGGGATTTTCTGTTATTTTTAAACTGTAATGATGTTAAGAGAGAACACGGAGGCAATATCGCTTTGAAACTGCTGAATCAGAGAGGCGGAAAAAATTAAATGTATTCAAAGTGAAGTTTTTTAAAAAAGTTATAAATTGGGTTAAAGTTGAGTTCGTTCCAAAGTGTCGGCTTAGAGGTTTTTTTTTTTTTTTTTTAGATGGGGGTACATGGGGGTGGATAGCATGACTGCCTCTTGTTAAAGGGGAACGCCACCAATTTTACACATGAAGATCAGTTTTCTCGCCATGCAGAGTAAGACTCAAGTTGTGTAATGTATTCAGATAATGTCATCAAGGGTTATCGCAAGCTTAGGCTCGGACACTTTATAGAGAAATTTGTCAAGGAGACATTCTGGGAAGTGCAGCATCCAGGAGTTTAAAGCCACACTACGCACTAAAAAAGTCAGGAATATTTTGTCCTCTGCTTTTTTAAAAATCTGTTTCCCAACTAAGTACAGCACCAAATGTCAGCAGCACCAACTTCAAGACTAAACATTACAGAGAAAAACGAGACAAACATTAAGATTCTAGGTTACTGAGAAATCTGAGCTTGTTTCTTTACAACTAATCTGTCGGATTACTTTAGGAGATGACATATTGTCATTCGAAACCTGATTTCTTTCTTATAGCTGGCGGCTAATCTCTCTCTCTCTCTCTCACCCTGTGTTGCTCGTCTCCAGCTCCGGGTTGGAATTAGTAATGGAAATGTATCTGCTAAAGCACTCAAAATCTGTCAAAATTAATTTACGCCCTATACATCAGTTGGACTTGTGCTGGCTGGTGGCAGTAGGGGGGCCAGGGGGAAGGTGAGATAGGAGATGTAGAGTGTAGAGTGAAATGTGAATGTTTTTGTCCTTTAACTTTTTCTTCTGAATATCACTCACCTAAATTACAATCCTAACAGGCGATCACAGGCGTCAGAACTGGCTTTAAACTCCAAAAAAACCACTCAATTAAATGTATTTATCTTTAGCCATGTTGCCGTCTTTAAATGTCTACTCCTCTACTGTTACTGGGCATGTGTTATGTACCCTTTTAAAAAAGCAACAGTGTGTTTTTTTCAGGCTTGTCGATATCAGTGTTCCTGGTTTCTGCTGGGCAGCAGATGCCAAGCTGGCTGGTGGTGGAGGAAGCCCATGGCGTCATGACTCCTCCGGCCCTGCAGGGGGCTTTGCAGAGTCGGAGACTTTCTTCGTCAGGTTTTGCTGCTTCTCAACCACACTTGTGTATTTTTAGACGTGGTGACTAGCCAAAAAAAATAGTAGTTTAATTTACGTTTAATGAATGTGTAGCTAGCTGACATGCTGTATACATGAAATGTTAAGAAACTAAATGGAGCAAGTGGTGACTGTGCAGCACTTTGGGGGCCATCATTTATTAAATGGGACTCTGGATGGGGTCTGTTATATCGATATGCCTGCATATTACATAAGTATGACATATGCGGCAACTTAAACATAAGGGCTAATCCCTCCTCCACCTGGATCATAAAGCTGAACAAACACACTTTATATATCGCAGTGGCTGACATCAGCTTGGAGGTAAGTCCAGGAAGAGAAAAATGACTGCTAATCTATAACACAGTATATCTATAAAGTCTAATTTAAGAGTGTTTTGTGCTGCCACTAGAGCTGTAATCACAATTTAATGATGGATTAATCATTTGAGTCATTTTTCAAGCAAATTGCCAAGAAGTTGATTCACTGTTTGACCTTGTTTTATATATATATATATGTGTATGACAGAATAGCCGAACATTTTAGACTGTTAGACAAAAAAGAAAAGATCAATGTGGCCTCTGAGAGGTTGTAAAAGCCATTTTTTCTATATATATTTTTTAACATTTCATAGACTAAATTACTAATCAAGACAATAATTTAGCTTATTGATTAATCATGCAATAAATTATCTGTTTCCAGCCTTTAATAAATGAGAATTTGCTATTTTTCTTTATCATATATGCCACTAAATTGAATATCTTTTGGTTTTTGGGCATCGCCTAGGTGTACATTTTTTCATTTTGTAACATTTTGCACACCAAATGATCAATTAAAGAAAAATAATCACCAGATTAATAGATAATAAAAATAAATCAAGTTTTAAATCAAGTGTAAAATCAGTGTTATACCCCTTAAATTTACAAGACAACAATCAGTAGATTAACAGTTGCAGCCCTAATTTACATTAATCGATTATTCATGCTACAAATTCTCTGCCTCCAGCCTCTAATAAATGAGAATTTGCCATTTTTCTTTATCATATATGACACTAAATTGAATATTTTTTGGTTTTTGAGGATCATCTTGGTGTCCAATTTTTGCATTTTGTGACATTTTGCAGGCCAAATGATCAATTAAAGTAAATAAATCAATGGTAACAGATCAAGTTGCCACTACAAGAGGCTCAAAATGTGGTTTTGGAATAGTTTTATATCTTCAGCGCAATGTTAAACCCCTTAAATTTAGGCTTACAACAAAGTTATAGATATGCAATAGTGTGTATTCATAAAGAGGATGTATGGTTTATTAGTTAACTGTCCACTCTCAGTCACTTATCCAGGTCAGGGTCACTTTCACAACAGGACAAGCAGACCAGCCCAGACGTCTGTTTCCACGGCAACCTCATCCAGCCTCCATGTGGGGGGTGGGCATCCCTGCCAGATGCCCAAACCACCTCAAATGACTCCTTCTCTCAATGTAGAAGGAGACAACAACAGGGTCTGTGATGATGTCAGAGGGACAACAGCTTAGACCAGCTAAGATAAGATTCATGTTCTCGTCTCCACCTCGAGGGACGCAGAGAGGTTTTTGTTTTTTTCCTGCTGTTCAGTTTGCTGTCACGGCTGAAAAGTGCCTTTAGGACTTATGTTGAAATCACTTCCAGGAATACAGAGACTATTATGTTTTTTTTTACTTCAAAGAGTCAAAAGTTATACAAGCTCAAGTGGGCAGAAAACCACAATACGTTGCACTGTGTCATTCTTTCTTTCCCAAAGTGTTTCTTTCTTTGCAGCGTAGCTCGTGCAGTAATTCAGCAGCACAAGAGACACCAATGCAAGTTCTGTGCCAAATTTACAGAGAGGCAATCTGCTCAGTGGATTATGAGATATCCCATGTCACATCTGATAGTTTGACCATAGGAACATGTCCAAAAAACGGGAGAGTGTTCATCCTTAATTATCCTCGAAAAACTTGCAAATCTGGTTATTTGTTTTCTCAAGATACTTTGTGATAAAAATTACTACAAATCAGCCAGCCTATGATGCAGACTGCAGGAAATAAAACCCAAATGTGTTTTATTTACATTGCACCAAACACTCTGGCTGTGAGGAACACACACATTAGACTGATGAATATGTATTTTAAGGAGCGTCAGCCAGAGAGCACAAAAATGAAGAATGGGTTTATTCTAATTATTATAACAGCTCCTCGCGCCTGATTTACTAAAGGGGGAAAAAAACAGCTAATTTGATCACAGTATTTACTGCCATGTCTAAAGTTAGGTGCAAACATAAAAAAAATATTTTAAAAGTCTACCTGGTTGGCGCCTGCCTTAATTAAGTTAGAGCACAAGTTTTTATTCTTATCGCACAACTGAGGATTAAAAGTGAGCAAAACTCTCCTGTTCTCCTCAAAAAATCCAAAAAGGTGAGTCAGATAACTACACCTACCAAAAATAAAGTGCTAAACCTCGTCTTGAACACATAATTCCTTATTTTTATATTGCTATTAAACCCTTTTTATAATGTTTTAAGCATGTATCTCCCAGGCGGGGAGTTCCAGTCCTCTGAAATGATGCCAACGTGGAAGTAACTTAAAACTGCATTCTATCAAAAGGCCACCAGGGGGCGACCGTTTTGGTGTCAAAAGGACTTCCGTCTCTATACAAGTCAATGGAGAATTCACCAACTTCTCACTTGATTTCTAACCTCAGTAAACGTTTTCAAAATGTGTTTATGGTCTCAAATTCAATTTAAAGCCTTTTTCAATGCAGTATGATGTTCAGACTAATAAAATGTTACTTATAAACAAAAATAAAAGACTTATTTAGAAAAAAACAGAATTATGTGTTAAAAAAGTATGTTTTTTAACACAGTAAGTATGTTAAAAAAAATAATTAAAAAATCATGTAAATTCCTCACAAACATGGTTTTAATTCCACTTTGTCACTTCAAGGTGGTGTTTTTTTATATTTGTAACTAATTACAGAAAGCAAGTACACCTTTTTAAAATATATAATTACATTTAAGGACGACAGGAAATGAAATACACCCCCCAAAAAAATGAGTCATCTCTCTCTACAAATGGCTTTGGACATCAACCAGGTAGTTGCTTGGTGACGGCTAACCACAGCGTTTATCTTAATCATCTTGAAGCAATCCCAAATGATCATTCAGACAGTCTTCAAACCAGTTTTTTTTGCAAAGCATCAGATAATGTTAATTTGGAGACTTGACACTTCTTCATTCTTAAACTGCCCCACAAGGCAGATTCCTGACTCTCAACTTGAGCTGCAGAGGTTAGATCACGTTACAGCTTCAAAAGACTAATGGTTGTGTCTGGTAGCAACTAAATTGCCCAAAAAGTCAACTCTGCACATAAACCCGATCTTTGACGTGTCATCATCATTCAGTGATTCTTATCTACCAACAAAGCCTGTTATCACGCTCCGTGTCAAGATCTGTGACACTTCATGACAAAACCCAAACCACACCAGGTCACGACGCTAACTCTACTCCGAAAAAAAAAGCTCATTTTATTCCATCTGCATGCTGCGAAAATCCATGTTAAAGACTCATTTGTTTGATCTTTTTCTCATTTAAATTCAAGCTCATCTCACTTTGAAACTACCAGGCGTCTGTCTAAAATTCTTCCCACACGTCTGCTCTCTGACTTCTGGTAGCTGAATGACTAAATGCACACAGACTCTGAAGTCATACAAGCTTCTCAGTTCTTATTAAGAAGATTAGATGAAGTAAATATGTGTTTTTTGACTAACCTGAGACTGTAATAAAGTAATGTAGCTTAGCGAAAGTTCAGTCAGAAGACTCTAAAACATACAGGCATAACTGGTAACTTCTGCCTCCTTCAAGCATGCTCATCTATTACCTAGATTTCTATGTCTAAGGGCGTTATTCCAATTGTTGCCAGTCACCTGTCAATCTCAGCAACCAATAGCTAAACGCCACACTTCAGCCTTAGCCTATCATCCTGTAGCGGTCCGTTTAAATGTTACTCTCTCCCTTTGCTTCAGTCCTGTCATACAGCTGTTCCTGCGCCCCACCACCTCCCCATCTCCGCCATTCTCTACAGGATCTGCAGTCTATTCCCATCTGCCATCTTCTCTTCAGTCTCATCAGTAATCACCATCACCAGTGTCTGGACTTCATGGTGGATCTACATATATATGCAGCCGTTCAGAGATGATTCCTCATGGAGTTCAAGCGCCAAAGTCTTTGTCATTACTAAGATTTTGTTCATTACATATTTACAATAAATATCTTTCTATTCACTTGACTCTCCTGATTGAAATAAAGTAATGAACCTTAATAGCCTGTGTGGTACAGACTGAAATGGCATCTGCATCTAGTCAGATCTGTAATTTCTGACCCCGTTTGAACAGCTATAGTAATATTTCTATTTAGAAAACCTTTTGTGTTTGCTGCTTGTGTTTAGAGCTGTGGCTTCTTTTGTTCATTTGGGCAAAAACAAAAAAGACAGACTTGTTCTTGAGATTGAAAGCATTGTTTTGACCAACAACAAAAAACACTTTTCCCAAAGCTTTCATGCACATCTTGAGGTCTTTGTGACGACAACATGACGCAGTTGAAAGCTTCAGGATACGTGAGTGGACAAGCTTTTTGTATTAAAGAAACACAAGTATTGTTTTCATATCAGGACCAAAAGTAAGGTGTCATATTGGTGATACTACAGACAAATACCATTTACTGCAGATTTAACAGAAATTCACTGCACATTTGCTGTTTTCTTAATCTTTTATGATAATTCATTGAATATCTTTGGTTTTTTAAGTGTTGATTGGAGATAATAAACAATTAAGAGACATTATGTTTGGCTCTGTATCTTTGTAATCAGCATGCCAGGATAAATGAGTAAGCAAACTGTTTGTATTAAAGAAAAAACAAGTGTTGTTTTCACATCAGGACTAAAAGTAAGGTGTCATATTGGTAATACTACAGCCAAAATCTTAAAGAATACCATGCCCTAGTAATAATCATGACATGTACTGATATTTATAATCATAACTATGTTTAGATGTGATTAGTAGATAAAGATTAGTTGACTAAAAAAGCCATTTTAAGGCAGAAATTCATATGAAATTTGCTGTTTTCTTAGTCTTCTATGACGATTAACTCAATATCTTTAGTTTTTAAGTGTTGGTTGGGCTCTGTATCTTTGTAATCAGCATTTTTCACCATATTCTGACAACTATTAAACCAAACTATTACTCAATTCAACAGCAAATAATCAGCAGATCGACTAAACGATGGAAAACTGTCCTCGTTTGTATCGCTGCTTCTCGACTGGAAACATCCAAAACAAATTCCAATGTCCGATCAACAGTTGCTGTTGGTATTCCTCCGCCAGCCTATTTTCCGCCTCTGTTGATGCTCCTGAGAGACACTCAGCCTAAACAAAGAGATGAGCCCTCTGGGGAATCTGCCAAACAAATGCCCTGCAACCACCGACTTGACATGAGAAAAAGACAAAAATAATTAGGCCTGCACTATGAATCAGCTGAAGGGGAGAAAGTCCCACACAAAAGGCATGATATGTGAGTTAAATCTTGGCCCTGATCACTGAGCCTCAGGGGTTGGGATAACATTTACACACACAGCACTGACACAAGACTCAGTAATCCAACTCCATGCATAATATCATACCCAGACATCCCTCCGCTTCCTTCATATGGAGTTTATTTTTTAAAAGGGTACACAATGGAGGGGATGTTTTCTCAGTCTAACTAAAGAAAACGGGAGTATTTGTGCAGACATTCATGGAGAAAATATGAAAAACAGCCCTTTGTTGAGATTGAGTACAGATAATTAGAATTCTAACCCTATAGCTGGTTGCACAGTTTATAGTAAGGCCTGGATTAATCAGAGGGGGGAAAACACACCACCACCAGATGTATGCCATATCCATCGCACTGCACAGCCTATTAGCACAAGAGGCAAACATCATGAAAGACGCTCCGGTTAGCCCCAGGGTCGGCATGAATATTCATTTCCACATGTACACACAGAGATGCCTTTTTCTCACCATCAAAGTCGGTCTGGATTTAAAGTGACTTCGTTTTAATTTGACAACAGATGTCAGTGCAAGTTGATGTGACAGGCAACTTCTTGGCACTCTGCCAGACAACATGCGCATAATCATTTCACCGGGATCGGGGGCATAATGACAATAGAGATTGTCTAATAATGTCATGTGATGGTGAATGCCTTCCACAAGAGATTTTTTTTAAACTTTATTTATATTAGCAATGCTAGAAGTGGGGATTTTTTGGATGGCAATGCTGGTTGATGCACTACTTTGGTCTAGAGCAGGGGTGTCAAACTCATTTTAGTTAAGAGACCATATTCCCAATTTGGTCTCAAGTGACTCAGAACAGGAAACAACTGCATAATAACCTCTAACTTCTTAATAATATATGCTTAATAATATAATAATCTAGGGGTGCCCTGATAAGACATACTGATAAAAGTGTGTCCAAGCACACCAAGGAAGAATTTCGCTTGTAATATGATCAGATTTGAAGGACAATTATCTCAAGCTTGACGTCCGGGGGAAGGTAAGAAGCCTTGACTGTGACTGAAGAGTGAAAATAAGTGAGAAGTTGTCCAGTGGGCCGGATTGGACCCCTTGGTGGGCCGCATGTTTGATTCCCCTGCTCCAAAAGTGAAATATCTCAACAACTATTCAATGGATTGCCATGAAATTTTGTGCAAACATTCATGGTTCCTAGACGATGCATTACTATTATCTTTATCATATTATCTTCATCCAAAGTCTATATGTATGTTGTGGGACTCTACTTGTACCTTTGCATGATTTTCAGCTCAAAAACAGTCCTTATTTATCTTATACTGTCTCCGTTTTAGCTCCTGTCTCTTTAAGATCGCCCTCTAGAGGAGTCCACACTGCTCTGATTGGTTAGTTCCTGCAATTTTTACATCTTTACATGTTCAAACAAAACATTTAACATCATAACAGTGTAAAAATAATAATAGAAAATCACAAAAAGCATTAAATGTCCCCTTAAATATTTGTGGTTTTGAGTGAAATGTGTCAATAACTATTGGATTGGATTGGATTGGATTGGAAATTCGGTACGGATAGTAGATGAATTGAAATAACTTGTTATATATATATCCGGTTTCGAGGGTCGTTAGTTGAAAATAATATGAACTCTGAAACACGAGGAGTTATTTTTGGTGGCTGTCACAATAATCCACTTTCCCCATCAGGTGTTAACGTTGCTCCTTAAATGTCAGAGAGAACACAGACGTTACCTGTTGCATTTCCTATTTTGTTACTTTCGTCACTCGTGATATCATTTCGCAACTTAATCCTGGCGATGAGCTGAATGCCACGCTCAATATATATTTTTACAGGCTTTACAGGCATTCTCCAAGTGACACAGACACATCGGTTAGTGTGGCAGTTTGACATAAACCCGACCAACAAAGGAAATCAGAGGACGTGACATTCCTCAGCACAAAGACGTGGTCCGAAGGGGGTAGCCTCGAGCAAATACTGAAGACAAGTCGGTGGCATCCTCATTGTTCCAAAGAAGAAACATATCTCATATCCATTACAAGAAGAACAGCCTTCAAGATACAAGTGAAACCTTTAACCAAGGACATAGTACTGCGGTCACATTTCACACGCACACCTAAAGCCCTCAGGTTTTTTAAAGAAGAACTCAAGTTCATTGATATCAAGTTATAACACAACAGGCTCCGTGATTAATGGCTGACTTTGCTCTGATGATGCTGCACTCCAGGCTGAGTTATTCAACTTTGTGTCAGGGTGTTGCATGTATTTAGGAAATTCAAGACTGATGCACTGATGTTTGTTTGATGTGCATTTTAATATAAATGCATTATATAAATGTTTCTAATCCAGCTCCATTTGGACACTCTGTAGGAAGCTTATCAAAATTAGAGTCCAAGAGATAAATCAGCTTGAGTACATCTTGGCTACAACTCTTTAAAGGAAGAGACATTTTGGTTTTACCTCTTAACGATATACGATATTATATCATATTATATCAATTCAATGGACAACGATTCGATGTTTGCCGATATCACAAAGTCTGCCACGTTACGATTTCGATTTAGGAGCCGACGATCGATATGAGACGATATTACAGCTGATTTAACACAATCACTTCTATTCATGTCAAATCACAAAAAAAGCAACTAAACACTTAATCATTTTTATTTCTGAGCTCAAGCAGACATTTAAATGAAGAATAATCTATTCTTTTTTTAAAATTAAAATAAACCTACTATTCACTATAAAGTGCCACATTTAGAAATATTGAGCTTTAAAATGTTCAAATCCTAAAAAAATAAAACTGAAAGAACAATAAGTTGGTATTTTTATGCATTAAAGCAGGCAGTTAGCTTAGCTTAGCTCAAATACTGAAAGCAGGGTGATACAGCCTTCCTGGCCCTGTAACAAAAAACAAGGCTAGCTGTTTCCCTTTGTTTTCAGTCTTTATGCTAAGCTAAGCTAACAAGCTGCTGGCTGCAGATTCATATTAACAAATAGGCATCAATGTTCTCGATCTTGGCAAGTAAATAAAGAAGGATACTGGATTTCCTAAAAATGTTGAACTTCAAACTCTCAAATATAAGTATTGGTATCTGCCTCAACATTCCTACATCTTAATAGATTTGTGTTAGTTTCCCAATCATAACATTAGATGTGCCTTCACAAATGGGTCACGTAAGGTTTTATAATGCTAGGTGAAAGGAAAAACACATTTAGAGCCAAAAACAAACTGTACTGAGATCAAATTGTTTTTGTTTGGCATCAGGATGTTCTGTCCTCGCTGGTTAGAAACTTGAAAGATAGTCTTTGAAACATCAGCTTTTATATGCAGGAGGTATGTGATCTAGTGAATGAGCCAAAGCCTGACATGACATGAGCTAAACTTTTCCAAAAATGTCCAAAAAAAATTCTTATCACAAATATCACAGCGGCTCCAACACTGTCTCACACATTTAAAGAGTTAATCCCACCTCTTATCTGCACTCAGCTCTTTCCTATGTGTCAGAACTGTTGACAACAACAAGAGCAAAGTAAATATTCCCAGGCTGCTGCACTCAAAAGAAGACGAGAAGGGCATGAGAGAGGTGTGTGAGGATGAAGGAGGGTGGGTGGTGGGTGGGGGGGGGTAAACACGGCTCAGAAAAAGGCGGGAAGAAGAAGGCAAAGACCATTGTGGTGTACGATTTCTCTGTAATGTGAGATGTGTGCTGTGGAAGCCCCCTTTTTGCTTATTGCCCCCCGACACACCAGAATGTGCCTCGTCCGGTGGATTGGGGGGCGTCAGGTGTGTGCAGCTGCTGGTTAAGCTCTGTTTGCACACTAAAGAGGGAGAGAAGTGGTGGAAAAAGAGGAAGGAAAGGGGGTATCAATGAAGGCGATACTGGAAGGGTTTTTTTCTTTTTTTTTTTGTCTCTCCCTCTGGCACTGATGGGACCGATGCCAACACTTTGGATTGAGGCCCAAGAGAGTGCCATGTGTCCCACAGATGGGCCCTCTAAATATGAAGGGACGTCATGTACAGATGGCCAGTTTTGCATGTGCAGAGTTTAGGGAAAAATTGGTCAAATCTGCTCAAGACTGAAATCCTACTAATGATTGTCTTATTTTAAAACAGGATGGTTAAGTATTTGTATCTAAACACTTCTATTGCGACAGATTTTGATCATTAAACATTGCAATTTATCACTTAATGCATGTAACTGTAGTACATTGAGCCTAAATAATGAGTAAAGGCAGTATGACAACACATGTTCACTTAGCGTAATTGATATTTTAGAAGGAACACACTAAATATAAATGCACTCAGCGTATTAAAAGAACATTTTGCCGCTTTGCAATCATTATGATCACTTATTCCATCCTGTTATCTTTTAATTACAGGATATTTATACTTCATTACAAGAGATTTTCTTTGCAAAATTGCACACTGAAGGCTACTTACTATTGTCTAAAGATGCACTGTGGACTCATTATATTACTCTTCATACTCAAATGGATCGTAATGTGCTAAAAATAATATTTGCATCCTGATTAAATACAGCAGCAACACATAAAGCAGGTTTGTGCAAAGGACACACGTCAGCATCTAGTTACTGAATTGATCAGGAGAGATGAGACACTTCAGGATCTGCCTGATTCAGCGGAGGAGACAACGATTGATTGATCACACTGTACGCTCACTTTGCAGCAATTAATCAGTTACATGCTTTTAGTGTCGATATCATTAATTCAAATTGCTCTGAGTGGGTTTTTTCTCTCCAGTTTTGCTCACTCACAACATTATGAAGCTGTTTATGTTCCTGTGTTGGCCCAATACAGGAACAATGCATGGTGTAGTTGATTGTGTTGGGCGTCTAAATTGACCACAAGTCCAGTCTTGACTCTAGAACGTCAGAAAATTGTAAACATTTTATTTCCCTGAGTCAAATGTGGCCTTTTCAAAACCCAAAGATGTTCAATTTACTATCATGTATGACAAAAAAACCCATTAAATCATCACATTGCCTGTTATTTGTCTGTCAATTGACAATTAATCAACTAATCCTTGCAGCTCTAGTGTGAACAGCATGCTGATCCGTGCAGACCGCTGATCCGTCTCTATTTCCTACCGATATGCAAAAGTGAAGCCAAAATATTTCCTTTCCAGGGAGCTGCCATCTTGCTAGTGTGACCGTATTTGGAGCCACAGTTTAGCTTATTTTTTTAATATATAAATAGATATTACTGTATAATTCTTAGCACATAAACATGAAGACAACTGCTCTGACATGACTGTGCTTTAGCTGGGTTGAAGAGGAGTTGACTCTAAATCTTTCACACAGCTCTTGCAGTTCTGTCTACAAATAATCAATCCAGCAGTGCAGCCAAATCCAATATTTGGGATTCAAAAGAAGCTTTTTTCAGAAACAAAACCTCTCAGCATTCTCCCAACACGGGCAAGACAAAACGCCTGCAGCACTTTCATCACTTTTAAAAACAACAAATACTCAGTGTGGCGCTTGGAGGCATTGTTCACGTTTCTGACACTGTGCGTGATAAGAGTTTAGTACTCTGGCGCTGCTCCATGACGAGTTCTTCACCCTTCTGAGAGCGCACAGATGATCCTCCCTCTCTCATCTTGATTGAGTTTGCTTAAACAACTGTCTCAAGCAACCCTAAAAACAGGCACTGTCTTCTCTCAGGCAGATTGTTCACCGCAATAGATCTTTCACTGTGTGTTGAATGATGTGCTTTGAATTACACACCAGTCAAGGATGTTTTGTGCAGGTCTTCAGCAGCGGAGAGGTAGTCGATACAGGAGAAATTCCCTCCCAGAAGGCCAGGGATCAAACTACAGAGGCAGCTGCTGGATATAAAGTCCCACCCAAACATCAAGCCATCCACTGACTGCAGAGCTACACTACACATGCAAGACAAGCCCCTTGAAAACTCTCTAGTTTAGGCTTAGGGGCTGGATGTCAGCTCTGCTCCGCTCCTGCCAGCCAAACAGCTACGGCTTTGTTTTTCCAAAACATGTATCGGATCTTCAGAGCATGCACGGGCTTTAAATCAAAGACTGAGACAACAAACACCGAAAAACTGGGCTTTTAGAACAAAGTAAAACCCAAACAAAGTGATTCTTTGGCCTAGTTTAGTCCATTTGCAGCAGCTCAGGAGTCAGGCTTAGCACGTTTAAGGAGATAATCTGACACCCGTTTCTTATAAATCAATGAATTATGTCACAATTTTATAAGAAAATGAATAGAATCGAGTCTGTTGTGTTGGCGCACCCAAAATATTACGTTAAAATACAACTTTTATGTTGCTCGAACAACATTTTGTACCGAACTAGAACTGCAACCAAAGATTATTGTCATTATCGATAAATCTGCTGATTATTTCCTCAACCTTTCATCAATCTTTTTGTCTATAAAATGTCAGAAAATAGTGAAAAATGTTCCTTAGAGCTTGTTTTATGTGATCAGCAGCTCAATATATTCACTTTATTATCATGTATGACATAGAAAAAACTTCAAATCTTCACATTAAAGAAGATTTTTTTGAGTTTTTGCTTAAAAAAATACATTCAATGATCACAATAAATGCCAATTTAAAGTCTGTTTAAACCAGTTAATCAATGCACCTCTATGTTGAACACACAACATCTCCTCCTGGAAACTACAGCATGGGGAACATTGATATACTTCTCTTTAGGCACCATCTTACTCTCGTCTTTATAACCTTGACCAGGTGTTTTAAGTAGCCTGAGCCTGACAGCACAGGAAGTGAACTCCAAGTATCTGGTTTTTAAGTCAACCCGCTGGTCCTGTGGTCCTGCGTGGAGCATGACCAGCAGACGAGACGCTGTTTCTCTCATCAGAAACGTGAGAGTCAAGGGGTTACATAAAATCGGATGTACAGTATAGGACTGTACAGCATGTTAGTTAAATAAGCTTATATTTAGCTAATTCTATGGCTAGGCACCATTACAATGCCACAGGGATCAAACTGTGCACTCTCTTTAATGAAAACAATGAGCCAATACATTAGATTGCATGGCTGTCATGCCTGGCTATCACTCAGGCAAATGCACTAATCCCACATGAACAACTGCTGCCAACAGCTGCACACTTCCTGCGATCTTCCAGACAGACCCAGCAGCAGCAGGACGAAGGAAATCTCAGGCATTCAGCCACACAGACGCACGGAGAGGTCATGGAGACTAGCCATTATTTACACATGGAGCCTGACTCACTGGGATACCTGATGGATCTTTTTCACATATTTTGATTTACTATAAAAACTTGCTTTCTTATCTGGCAAATAAACAATGACTAATGATGTTTTAACAGCTAAACAAGGACTTTTCCCAAATATAACACATATATATTTAGAATCTGCCCTAAAAATAAGTAAATGCCACAATCAATCTGGACATTTTGGATAGTCGTATTAATAGCACCAAGCAAGATCTATCAATTAATTTTCTGATTGGTTTCTTCTGACCTTGTGGTCAAACACATTTAGAATATTTCAATTTATAGGATTAGTAATCTGAATAATGTATCCTTCTTTATTTCACTTTAGAATATCAATAAATGTCTATAAATCACAATTAATACTAAACTCTGTTTGTAAGTCATACTGTGCAGAACTAAAACATCACATTTAATACACTGCTTATTTTCATAGTTCCTTTAATGCTTAGACACTATTTTCCACTAAGCACTTTTGCCCAAAATTGTTACCAGTTGCAGGATAAGGCTGGTGTTATGTTTCATATATCTTATCCCAAGATAAGACCCAAACCAAACATTGTTTTAGTCTTTCTCTCAGTACCTCCTGACTCCCCTAACTGTGCCAAAACTGTAATACTGCAATCATTTTTGGCTTGCATCTAGTTAAGTAGGTATCTGTCTGGCATATTTTACTTGCAAAAGAAGTTTTACACCACAAGAAACTGACTCCGAGGATCCTGCAGAGCGTTGAAATGCACTGAGGGATAAATCCTTATTTATTTAAAAAATATTTCATAATGGCATTGAGTATCTAAGCCTGTCCTTTGTGCCTACTTTCTCTTCTGTAAATGTCACCATAAGAGCTCCGCTGCTGCTCTGATTTACTGCTCAAACACGCTGCCAGTACCGCTGGCTCATTACTGTAACACAACATGACCATCACGCTGATGAACACTGGTCTCCGAAATCAATAAAGGTTGGTGTACAGTGCATCAACTGAGCTACGTGTTTGGGTTTTCTTCTCATGCTCAGGATGGGTTTATTTCCATTCAGGGGAAAAATGCTTTCAGCCACAAATTGTATTTGAGTAAGTGCTCTTCAGGGCCCATTAGGGAGGAGGTCAGTTTAGACAGAGGCTGGTTTAGCAGCTCTGCAGAGGGCCTGGGTCTCTATCAGTGGCCAACGTCCTAATCCAAAAACAGACAGCTTTACCCTGTCTCCGAAGGAGGTAGAGGGGAGATGAGGATTAAATAGAGGTAACCCAATTAAGACAAGGCCGATAGACTAAAAAAACAGAGATTTAAGAGAAAAAGAAGGATAAGGTCAAGACACAGTGAGCGATGTCCTGTTGTGTCTGTACGGTAAAGCTTGCTTGAGTTAGGTAATCCATTACAGTTAACATAATGTCTGCTTTTACTGGTGTCAAAGTTCAGTATCAGTGCACAGAAATGCAGTTGTAGTTAAATGTAAACAGATTTTAAAAAGTTCACACTGCGAAATGATCTTCACACTGATATGGATACAATGCAGAGATGACTTTATAAAGGTTTTAAATCATGAAAAACAGTAGAAATAAAGCATCAATTACTGTCTAAATCCCTCTAAGCTCCAGTGATGTGATGGATACTGGATTTTTGAAGCAGATCCATTGACAATACATCATTGAATCACATAAACACATAACCTAAACAAAGGTTTTTGATTATAATCCTTAAACCTGCTGAATAAAATATTGTGAGTGAGACATTTTACAGTTTAAAAAAAAAACAAATAAACTTGTCAGTGCTCTCTGCTGGACGAAATGTGCAACAGACTGTTTCTAAACAACTTCAAAACATCTAAATTTTTTGATAGTTATCAGCTGACATGCACACCAAGACTGATGTAGATGTGATAAACTCACAACATTAACAAATAATCAAATAATCTAAGTTATTATTTAGTGCAAAATTGCTGTATAAGTGTATTCAAATGTAGATTATCCTCCTCAGATCATATCAGAACATAATAAACAAGGGATATTTAGTAAAAATGTGCATGCGTTTGTCGAATAAATCAGATTTTCTTTTTTAATCTACAATATTGATACAGTCATCAGCCTCTGAAACCTACTTCAGGATGCGGTGTATTACCTCACAACAAAAATTTGGGGGTTTTCGGCTGTTTCGTTGGACTATGGCTGCCATTACTGATTGAATTAATTATTTTGTTGATATAAAATGTCATAAAATGGTGAAAAATGTCGCTCACAAGTCCAAAACCCAAATATATTAAGTTTACCAGCATAGAAAAAACCTAAGAAACTAGAACATATTCACATTTAAGGGGTTGAAAACAGAAGAATTAAAGTATATTTCCTTCAAAGAAAAGACTCAAAATGATGAAGTGATTATCAAAACAGTTCTTGAAAGTGATGGATTAAAACCTTTTTTTTTCACTTGAGGTCTCTGCAGTTCATCTAAACACAACTGTAAACCCTCCTTGAGATAATGTAAAGCCTTTGCACACATAAAATATGTACAATCTGAAGATGAACTCAGACATGGTTTTCATAATGTGAAGAGCAAGTGGAGATAACAGACACACCCACACACACATACATGCATACACTCACACACACTGGCCAGTATCCAAATGCTCTGTCTCTTTTCATGCATGTAAAACCAAACCTCTCCCACATTCACAATGCCATTACTGCCCCCTTTTTTTTTTATCACCCATGACTCCAAAAAAAAAAACATCCACACTCCTGTCTTTTGAAAAACTGAGACTCTTTGCAAAGTTTACTCCAAGTCTAAATATAGTGTTGTTGGTTTTTTAGATGTTTACAGCATTGGTATTAAACCCCTTTAATAACTTTTCCAGCCCCCTCTTGACTCACACCACTTCATGCCACAAGCCTTTATTATTGCCACGCTCTGCATGCATGCGCGTGCTCAAACGTTATAGGCTACTTGATGGTCGCTTAATTGGCCAGTTAATTAGGCAGTAATTAATAACACCTTTAAATATTTTACGACTCTGAGAAAAGTTAGAAGACAAAAAAGAAGATAAAAAATAGTCCTAGATGCTGACATGGTCTCATAATTCAACTATAGAGTATGTAATAAGCTTTCAAATTGACTATCGAAGCGAGGAGAGACTAATAATTAACATAATTAACCGCATGTGGAGGGAAAAAAGCACATTTTTAACAACCGAGAAAGCAGCAAAAGTTAACTACAAGCCTTAATTTTTAGTCGGAGCATCCAAGAAAACCTTTACTCTGCATTCTCATTCAAACTACACCAATGGTTATCCACCTTTACTCAACTTTTCTGTTAAAAAACCTGCGAAAATCCCCCAAAAAACAGATTTTGTTGCAACTCACCGCTGCAGCTGAACAGGCAAACGTGAAGAAACAGTGGTATGAACGCAGTCGTGTGCAGGAAAGCCATTTCTTTTTTTTGCTGCTTGTCGTATCCAGTCCAAAACAAACTGAAGTGGAGTCAGTGGTGTGTCGAAGAGAAGTTAACCCGCAGCTTTGGAGAGAGAGAGAGACTGAGGAGAGGAGGAGGATGAGGAGGAGGAGGAGGAGGAGGGGGGGGAGGGGAAGGAGAGGGGAGGGGAGTGGCTCAATTAAAGTCTCAGTCTGGTGGGGTCCCATTGTGGGGCTTTCTTCTCTCTCTCTCTCTGTGTGTGTGTGTGTGTGTGTGTGTGTGTGTGTGTGTGTGTGTGTGTGTGTGTGTGTGTGTGTGTGTGTGTGTGTGTGTGTGTGTGTGTGTTAATAAGTGTTTTTTTCTCTAATTCACAGCAAACATTTCTTCTTCTCTCGCTAGAAAGAAGAAGTCCTCAAGCTCTCCACTAAATAATCCAACCCTATCACATCTCTGCACCTTTTAGCCTCTCAGAAGTCAATGCATTCAGCTTAATTGGAGCACTTTATTTACATTTGCATTGATGTTTAAAGAAAAGTCCATTTACACATCACTGGACCTTGAGTGCAGTAGCGGAAAGTAATTAAGTGCATTAACTCAAGCAGCTACTGACCTAAAACCTGCATTAAATGATTTTTATAGCCACTTGGGGGGCATAAATTGTGGACAGGTCAATGACATACCCTTTAAAAGGTAAGGATGTGTCATATATCATCACCGTTTAAAGGTGCAGTGTGTAAGATTTAGTAGCACCTAGTGGTGAGATTGCATATTGCAACCAAATTAATGCACATACCCTCACCTTCCTCTTCAAAAGCATGTAGGAGAACCTTTAGTGACCGCCAAAAATGAGCTACGAAACAAATGTGACAGGCTCTTTATAGATCCAATATTTGGTTTGTCCTTTCTAGGCTACTGTAGAAACCTGGTGGTGCAACATGGAAGAGTTTCTCCATATGTAGATTTAAAAGATTCATTCTAAGGTAACAAAAACACAATGATTCCCATTTTCAGGTGATTTTACACCAATTAAAACATACTTATGAGTGTTATATTCCATTTCTACCAAGTCCGTTCTGGTAGATGTCACTAGATCTTAGATTTTAATGGATGGATTCACATTTTTTCATGAGGTTTTCCACACTGTAATCATTCCCCTCTGTTCATACTGGCTATTAAATGCATCTAAAAGTTGATGTGAAGCTTATATGAGGCTTCAGCAGTCTGAGTTAGTCATATGAAGTGGATATCTGCCACATTTACAGTCTTTTTAGCATCAAATTCCTTCTTTATTGTGTTTCCTTGGACAGTGTTTCTTTCTGTTGAGCTGTGGTCGAAGTACAGCAACAAAAAGACGGACTTTGTGTGTGGTGGGTGTCCAATCCCACAGAAAGATAAGAACTGTCGAAGGTCAGAATTTGTGAATCACACAGACTTTATTAAACAACGTAACAAAGCCGTGTTAGTCTGTAGTGTAACCGAAAGTCTCACTGTTTAACATCCCCTCTTTATACACTCCTATGCGATCATTCGATATGTGTACTTTGATCAGTTATACAAACACAGTTTCAAGTGACAGGCAGCAGGTGCACATTTATGAAAACAATCATCTCACCCCCCAATTAAAGAGACGAGCCTTACATGGAAGTTTCAAAAGATCCCCTTCATACTTCAGTGTGAAAACCAATTATGTGACCATAAGAGCGTCAAACACTAGATTATGAGATCATTTAGACAAAACATATCACTGTTCACAACATATTTACTTGACTATGTGTCAAATATTCAGCCTATATGGAAGTTTACCATATGTGACACTAAAAAAAAGACTGTAAAATTGAAAGATATCTGCTTGATTTGACTGATTTGGACAGCTGAAGCTTCATATTAGCTTAAAATAAACGTTTAAATGCGTTTTTGCACAGAAGGAGGATTGTGGAGTTTAGTCACCATTACTTACATTTTAGTTAGCATTATGAAGACATCTAATAGTGACATGATTACAGCAAGAAAAACCTGTTTTAATGTTTATTTGAGGGCAGTGACGGTGAACCAAAACAGTAAAGTTATGTGCTGGACGGCTTAGCAATGAGCTGAAACTCAAACTACAAATTAAAGCAAATGAAATTTAAAAAGAATATCTATTATAGCCGCTTTAAAGTAATAGTTGGACATTTGGGGATACCTCATTAGCTTTCTTACAAGAGTCATATTAAGAAGATTGAAACCATTCTCATATCTAGCCAGCAGCCGGTTAGCTTAGCTTAGCATCTTGACTGTGAATAGCTAGTAACTGCTAGCCTAGCTCTGTCTGCAGGTAACAGAATCAGCCTACCAGCGTCTCTAATTCTTAAAATGTTGCCTAAACAAGTCCGTCCTTCTCTCCTCTTTATTACGACCTGCCTAACTTATACTGAAAGCACTGAAGCCTATCGATCAAATGCATGTAAAACAATGCAGAGAGAACCTGTGAATGAGAGATGAATAACATACACACCATGTTTGTATGAATATACATAATAGACGTATTATTTTGGTGGTGAAAGCAGGTTAAAGGTGGAACTTACCACAGGTGCAAAGACATGTAAATGACTGTAAGTGCTGGCTGTAAGTTACCACACACTATTCACACTTTTGTGATTTTACTGTTGACAGTTGACTGTGATTACAGAGACAACAACATGTTTGTTTACTTGTCAGACTGACTGCTGAGACGGCAACTAGTTGAAGAAGTTGTTATACTGATACTGCAACAACTACTATTCAGTGTTGCCAACTCCTCAGTAAGGAAAGTAGCTATTGGCTGTCCTAAAAGTCGCTAGAAGTCGCTAAATGAAGTCATCACCTAATTTGCATAATTTTCGATTTGCGTGTAATTATAATGGACGCTGTAGGAGAGAGGAATAACATCAAAAAAAACCTAAATATGTTTAGAACTACAAATTAACTTTCTTTCTTTTCTGTTGAGTATTGGTTTGTTTTTTTTAAATTTAAATCAATTTTGTTCTATATTGTTAAATGTCAGAATATTACATTTAATCAAAAGACTGTTATGCAGGGTGGAATTGCGCAATTTATTTGCAGTCTGGGTGCGGAGTGGTGTGGGTCTCCTCTCTGCTCTGACTGCAGCTGGGTCTGCTGCGCGAGGCTACTGTGAACCTGACCGCCTGTGCGTGCTTTGGGACGGGGGAGGGGTTTTACGGCAGCACCCGCAGCTCGTTGAGGACAGTAACTGCAGAGCTATACGTCCTTTCACTTCAGTCTCTAAAACACCAGAAAACTCTCCAATAACACCAGAAAAAGTCGCTAGATTTGTCGTTAGTCGCTTTTGAGAAAAAAAGTCGCTAAGACGGTTTGGAAAGTCGCCAGATTTAGCAAGAAAGTCGCCAAGTTGGCAACACTGCTACTATTAATGTAAAACTACTCCTGCAGAAACTAGTTATATTATAAATACTGCTATTATTACCATATTTCATTATCATTCCTCGTACTACCACTATGATTACTTATTTTTCTGTCACGACATTTCAGCCACATACAGTAGCAGTGGAGAGGAGATTTGAATGTGTTGTTTTCACACCTGATTGTATTTAAAGACCGTGTAAAGTGAATTCAGACATTTTCTTCTAAGCGTCCATGTTTCTATTAGAGGTGGTGGCTTTGATTGACAGGTGACACTTGGTTGGGGGCGGGGCTTCAGCGGACTCAGCGGGGCTTCAGCGGACTCAGCGGGGCTTCAGCGGACTCAGCGGACTCCCAGCGTTTGGGAGCAGAGAAATAGGCAGACTTTTACACAACTTTGAAGCCTAATTTAATATATTTGGCGATTTTTTTAATCATTCAAATTTTGCAGGGTGGTTAACAACACACTTTTCTGTGGTATGTCAAACTCAGAACACATATTTATTCTTACTTTACACGGACTTTAAAACACTAAGCATGTGGCGTTTTATCACGTTTTTAATTCATATTAAAACAGAACCAACTCGTACATTAACCTTAACATACTGTTCATATTCTGACTCATAATTAGTCTCTACACCAATTCACATTCATAAATCCCCCATTAGTCATTAATACATGTTTGATTAGTCAACATGTTTTGCTTTTGTGCATTTGGATATAAAAAGTGTGTATCGGCTGCACACATTTTTTTTTAAAAGATGCATTTTGTTTCCATTTTTGTAAACTGTTGGTCACATTAGAAAAAAGTCCAGCTAAAAGAAATGTGTACAGGTTTAAAACACTGATAACCTGAATTTTTGTACTTGTACTTACACACAAAACCTAAACACTTAACGATTCTGATTTCTTGAAAATGCTATCATCAAATTATTTCCCACTTGCTTTTTTCACACTAACGTGACCTATAGAGCTTCTGCATAAAGAGCTTCTGCATAAAGAGCAACCCCGCCCTATATCACCATTAGATCTCTATCTTCTAACCAAGGCTTCAGGCTCCAGACTTAAAACTAAAGGAGACTGTGCCTTTGAAGCTGTGGCTTTTAAACTTTGGAGCTTTCTTGCTTTGGACGTAAGATCTGTGGACACCTCAACAAAAAAAAAACCCAGATTAACACCCAACCAGTTGAGACTTGCTTTTGTTTACTTTGATGTATATCTCTACCTCTACTTTCTCTATCTGTGTCTTCTATCTGTTATTGTGAAACACTATGTGACGTCTGGCCTAGAAAGTCAAATAAACTTTAAAAATCTGTCATTATAAAACATGTTTCAACTGACCAACCAATTATATAGCGCACCTTAGCAATCACACAGTTATAAATCTGCAAGCCACCGAGTCCATAGCAACCACTTTTGATCATCTAGCAATAACCTACAACACCCTAGCAACTGTTAAAATGTTAGTTTTTCTAACACTTCCAGCTGTTTATATCTCACCCACACATTTTCTCCAGGACATAACCGGTCTAGTTAATATTCTCGTGATTAAAAAGCTACAGGAAAGAATTAATATTTGCATATCTTTCAACGCAGGAATCCATTAGGGATAAAGTAGATTTAAAAAAAATCAGCCACGATGCACATAGTGTTTCAGAGTGACGATCGAGCAAAAAGGTTTTTTAAGAAACTCTTCCAAGTAAAGAGGAGTTGCTTTCAACGCTGAGTTGAGAGTCACCTTGGCCCAACAGCTGCAGCATGAAAGCTTCCCGGAGTCGGTCGCCCCAGCTGTCAAACCCCCGTCATACATGAGCCTACAGCTGTGGTGGTAATAGTGCGGGCAATAGACATGGAGACGAAGATCCTGCGGGTTACAGAACACTTACAACCCACACAGAGCTTTACAGAAAGTACCTCCGAGTGTAATGCATGCGTGGGCACTCATGCTATGCTATGACGCTGTGATTGACTCGTCTTCAGTTAAAAAAAAGGTAGTTTCCAGTCGTCAGTCGTCATCAAACAGCAATTAAAAACCAAAGTTATCTCTAATTAACCTTTGTGTCGTCCTCCCGGGTCAAATTGACCCCGTCTGTTTTGACTGTTCCTTCTTTCCTCCCTTCCTTCCTTCCATCTGTCCTTCCTCCCTCCCTCCTTCTCTCTTCTTTCCTTCCTCTCTCTTTCCTTTCTTCCTTCCTTCTGTCCTTATCTTCCTTCGTTCCTTCTCTCCTTCCTCCATCCCCCCTTTCTTCCTTCCTTTGTTCCTTCCTTCCTCAGTTCCTTCTTTCCTCCCTCCCTCCTTCTCTCTTTCTTTCCCCCATTACCTTCCTTCTTTCCTCTGTCCTTCTTTCCTTCCTTCCTCCCTTCCTCTTTTCCTTTCTCCCGCCCTCCCTCCTACCTTCCTTCGTTCGTTCGTTCCTTCTTCCTCCCTTCCTTCTTTCCTTCCTTCCTTTCTTCCCTTCTTCCCTTCCTTCCTTTCCTTCTTTCCTTCCTCCCTCCTTTCCTTCCTTCTTCCTCCCTTCCTTCCTTTTCTTCCTTCTTCCTCCTTCCTCCTTCCTTTCCTTCCTTCTTCCTTCCTCCCTCCCTCCTTGCCTTCCTTCTTCCTCCCTTCCTTCCTTCCTCCCTCCTTTCCTTCCTTCTTCCTCCCTTCCTCCTTCCTTTCCTTCCCTCTTCCTTCTTCCTCCCTTCCTCCTTCCTTCCTTCCTTCCTTTCCTCTTTTCCTTCCTCCCTCATTTCCTTCTTCTTCCCTCCCTCCTTTCCTTCCTTCTTCCTCCCTTCCTTCCTTTTCTTCCTTCTTCCTCCCTTCCTCCTTCCTTTTCTTCCTTCTTCCTTCCTTCCTCCCTCCTTTCCTTCCTTATTCCTCCCTTCCTTCCTTCCTCCCTCCTTTCCTTCCTTCTTCCTCCCTTCCTTCCTTCCTCCCTCCTTTCCTTCCTTCTTCCTCCCTTCCTCCTTCCTGTTATGTCTTATTCACTTCATAACTATTTATTTTCCTTAGTATCAGGAAAGCTTCTTCACCCATTGAATCAATACGGAATACATTTAATGAAGTCATAAAAGTTTGATTTGACTGAAGACAGCTTTAATCCGTTGATCGATGAATTTCTTCAAAGTAACATGAAAGAAAAAAGTGAAATGAAATGAAGTATTTATGTGTAGCAGCTAATTATTATACAAGTGTTGTTTTCTTTGCCACAAGCTTGCAAACTCTTATACTTCCCCTCTCGTTGCTATTTTGGGATTTAGCTGAAAAACTTCCCGGCCTTACAGTAATGAAGACCGAAGACAGCAATGAAATACTGGCTGTGACCCTCCTCCTCCTCCTTTCTTGTGCTTCCCTTTTTTATATTAGAAAAAAAATATATAATACACTTTAAGAGGATTGACAGCACAATACCTAAAAGATTGATCCCTTTTTTTATGTGTATGTAAATTCATCGCCTCCATTTGACATTCAGGCTGGTGATGAAAAGTGATGTTGACAACTGTGGTATTCCTTTTTTATTAAATATATCTTTTACATAATTGTCAGATAAGTGCATATTTCTATTTTCTACTCTTATGTAATGATTTAACCCTCCTGTTGTCCTCAGATCAAGGAAGGACAGGAGGAAGGAAGGAAGGAAGGAAGGAAGGAAGGAAGGAAGGAAGGAAGGAAGGAAGGAAGGAAGGAAGGAAGGAAGGAAGGAAGGAAGGAATGAATGAGGAAGGAAAGGAGTAAGGGGGGAGGGAGGGAGGAAAAGAGGAAGGAAGTAAGGAGAGAAGGAAGGAAGGAAAGAGGGAAGTGAGGAAATAAGTATGGAAGGAGGAGGGAGCAAAGAAAGAGGGAAGGAGGGGAAGAACGAAGGAAAAATTAAAGAAAGAGGGAGGAAGGAAGGAAAGATGGGAGGGAGGAAGGAAAGGTGGAAGGAAGGAATGATCCTTCTTTCCTTCCTCCCTCCTTCTCTCTTTCTTTCCTCCCCCTTCCTTCCTTCATTCCTCCGTCCTTCCTTCCTTCCTTCCTTCCTTCCTTCCTTCCTTCCTTCCTTCCTTTCCTTCCTCTCTTCCTTCTTTCCTTCCTCCCTCCTTCTCTCTTTCTTTCCTCCCCCTTCCTACCTTCCTTCATTCCTCCGTCCGTCCGTCCTTCCTTCCTTCTTCCTTCCTTCCTTCCTTCCTTCCTTCTTCCTTCCTTCCTTCCTTCCTTCCTTCCTTCCTTCCTTCCTTCCCTCCCTCCATCCTTTCCTTCCTTCTTCCTCCCTTCCTCCCTTCCTTCCTCCTTTCCCTCCTTCTTCCTCCCTTCCTTCCTTGACTCGAGGACAAAAGTAGGGTTAAAGGACTTATACAAGCCTGAGGATGTGTTTTCCAGTATTTCACAACAAAAAGACAAAAACTAGAGAAAACATTGTGTGCTGAGCATGAAAGTTCATGCTCCTTCGCTGATGAAAACTGAGATATTTGGTTAAGAGACTTCCAAAAAACTTAGTAAATCCACCCTTTGTGTTTTTGCCACATTTCATGTCAGCTGTCTGTATTTTCCTGTATTATCCTGTTAGTCCGACAGACCCACTTCTGTTTCTTGATTATGTTAAACTGAATCAGCCTTTTGCAAACTCTGAGTAAACTCTCGTCTGGACTTCATGCTGAAAAGCAGCAGCAGCAGCAGCAGCGGGCAGCAGCTACACACACACATGTGTAAAAGTGTATCTTGCACCTCATCAGGGAATATTTGCTTTGGATTTGAGCCAGTGCTCTCCCCACTCTGCAGCAAACCGTCTCACATGAAACCTATCTACCCCCTTACTCACCAGACATGATTGTAACCAGGATCCTACTGAAACAGGCTTTTTTCCAACTGTTGGCCCACAATTTTTCTCCCATGTTGATACCGGTAGCTCCGTTCCCTACTAGCTCCTTCCCTCTTTAGTCTGAAGCGTGGCCTAGTTACCTCCGTTACTGAAGAATCTAAGCTCAGGCTCTCTTTGATGTATAAAACCTGGCACCGGTTAACATTTTCATTGAACATATCAGAGATACTTTGCCTAATTTATCACCTTTAAATGTTTTAATACATGTAAAATATTCAATATGGACCAAAACAGCTGTTATTAAGCACTTCCTCTTATAGTTTTTGGTCTCCCTTCCACATTAAGGTGACAGTCTTTGAAACCTTTAAACCTTAAACACAGTTCATACTTTGTAGTGTGTGTAAAGCTTCTCTAAGTAATGACAGTCCAGGTGCAGAAGAAGTGTTAAGAGGCCACTTTTTTATAATTCTCATTTTCTCTAATCATTCATTTTGAATGTTAAAATAGCCAATTACACAATACAGCCATTGTCATCGATCTGAAGAAGTGATGTTTATGCAGTCAGATGATTTTTCCAGCTTAAAATAGTGATTTGATTAGCTGTCTCTCTCTCTCCATTTTTTTAAGCCAACTATAAATTCATTGAGTTTTCCGTCAGAGAAACAAAAGGTACGTTGAAGAGAAACCTTAAATCGAGTTCATGAGGCGACAGAAGGCATTTTTTAACCTGCTAAGATCAAGCTGAGAACGCAGGCTGTCTGTCCCACTTTCTGCCTGATGATGACTGCAATGCACACTGACTGTATGCTGCCATCCAAAAGAGGAAAGGTTGTTTTACTATTATTAATTATGGAGTATCGTAACTATGCTTTTGACCCTGCTGACCACAATATTTACAATGTTAGTTGTATTTCCTTTTATTATCATCAATTCTTGGCATTTCCTTTAACCCTTTATAGATCAAACCAAGAAAGAGCTATTTAAAAAATCTTTTTTAATTTGCTTTTCCTACCTCTTTGAGGCCATGACAACATAAAACATGGACTTTTCTTCTCATTGAGCCTAAATGTGATGTTTTACAGACCTTTACAGACATTTAAAACATGTTAGAGACTCATTCTGTTTGTCTACAAGATGAAAAAATGAAACTCAACTTCAAAAATGTCTCTTATGTCAGCAGTGATTTGTTTTATTCTTCATTTATACACTAAAGCACAACCTGTATCTATAGCAACCATGGAACAACCTGTATCTATAGCAACCATAGAACAACCTGTATCTATAGCAACCATAGAACAACCTGTATCTATAGCAACCATAGAACAACCTGCATCTATAGCAACCATAGAACAACCTGTATCTATAGTAACCATAGAACAACCTGTATCTATAGCAACCATAGAACAACCTGTATCTATAGCAACCATAACACAATCTGATGGTCTGTCTGTGCATTACATACCTCATACAAGTGGTAAAGATTGCCCCAAAAGTTAAATGGGTTCAATAGATTTTAGTTTTTTTGGGTTAATGCTTCCCTTACTTATGGTGTGTCAATCAACATGCTTCCTCAAAGTAATTTTTTTTTACATGAACGCAGCATTATCAGTCATTTTAGTCATAATAACACATTTTCCATGCTATGCAGATGACACCCAGCTCTCAATCTTTATTTGTATAGCGCCAAATCATAACACAAAAAGAAGAAAGAATGGAGGGAGGGAAGAAGGAAGAAAGGGGGATGGAGGAAGGAAAGAAGGAAGGGAGGAAAGAGAGGAAAGAGAGGAAGGAAAGAAAGAGAGAAGGAGGGAGGGAGGGAGGGAGGGAGGGAGGGAGGAAGGACAGACGGAAAGAAGGAAGGGAGGAAAGAAGGAAAAGTCAAAACAGATGGGGTCAATTTGACCCGGGAGAACGACACAACGGTTAAAAAACCTTCCACCTAGCAGAGTCTTTAGTGGTATCAAGATATCTTTTAACTGACAATTTCCTGTCTCTATAAATCCTGGCTCAATTAATGCTTATCTCATTTTTTTTTTAGTTGTCTTAACTCAACCGTTGTCATGGGAAGGGTGCGGACAGGCGTGTGTTATGTCCGTGACAGATGTATCACCAGTCACCTGCCATTAGAGAGGGGGCTTCACCAGGAAAGCATAATGTAGAGGTTCATGTATGCCCTAAAAGACCCCCAACTAACCCCCCCCCTCCTTTTTATACCCCCACTCTCTGGGCAGGTGTCCCAACCAATAATTCACCCTCATAACTCAACTTTTGACGGGACTTTTGCAGACAAAGCTTCTGAACTTTGGAACCTCTTGTCAGAAGACCTCAGGCATTTAAAATAAATCCTCTTTTTCTGCTCTTTGACTTATCCAGCTTTTTCAAAAAAAAAAAATGGTTTTAACTTTTCAATGTACATATGATCCACATTTTTATTGTGCCTAGTTTAAATAACTTTATGCCTTTTTATGTAGCATTCGAGTCAGAAACAGTATTGGAGTCATTGTTGCTGGCTGTAAAAATCTATATTTGACTCTTTGACTCAGACGTGAAGGTTGGGCCACACAAATATCACTGGCCCTTAGAAATTAAGTCTTTTTTTTTTTAATGTAAGAGTGGAAAGAAAAGTCAGAGGCTCGTGTGAAAAAGTCTTTGAAGTGGGCAGAAATCCCAAACCCCATCTGAAAGCTTTCTTTCCTTCTGTAATGGAGAGGAGAAGTAGGGAGGGAGAGAGAAAAAAGAAGATGAGTCCCTTCTGCCAAATCATTCTTCTTCTGTACTTCAAATCAGTTGTGCCTCTTTGTTATATTTCTTTTCTCTCAACCTTTTTTTTTTTCTTCCTCCTTCTCCCTCTTTAATCTCTATTCCAGCCATCTCTAGTTCAGTGTGATTGGCTGGATATCAAACAGATGGAGTGGGAGCAGAAATAAGGGGTATCAAATTTAGGATTTAACGGTCGGACTCCATTAAAATTCACACATGCTGTTTACATGTACTCAAACCTGACAGGAGACAGGTGTGGATGGGGATGATATTTTACTAAGGAAGGAATAAGGAAGCAAGGAAGGAAGGAAAGAAGGAAGGAAGGAAGGAAGGAAGGAAAGATGGAAGGAAAGATGGAAGGAAGGAAGGACGGAAGGAAGGAAAGATGGAAGGAAGGAAGAAGGAAAGATGGAAGGATGGAAGGAAGGAAGTAGGGAGGGAAGGAAGGATGGAAGGAAGGAAGGAAGGAACGAAGGAACGAAGGAACGAAGGAACGAAGAAAAGGAGGGAGGAAGGAAGGAAGGAAGGAAGGAAGGAAGGAAGGAATGAAAGGAAGGAAGGAAGGAAAGATGGAAGGATGGAAGGAAGGAAGTAGGGAGGGAAGGAAGGACGGAAGGAAGGAAGGAAGGAACTCCATTAAAATTCACACATGCTGTGTACATGTACTCAAACCTGACAGGAGACAGGTGTCGATGGGTTGATATTTTACTTTCCTGTCAATTTATTAAGGTAAACTTTACCAAAGACGACATCCCAGAGCAAACAGTAAACTCTATTTGTTGTATCCCCAAATATGTTTGTCAACAGCTATATGTATTTTAATTCTATATGACTTTTTGACACTGTCTGATTAACCTAATTCACTGAAGTCAAAGAAAGGAAAAGAGGAAGGGAGGAAGGAAGGAAGGACAGAGGAAAGAAGGAAGGGAGGAAGGAAGGAAAGAAGGACAGAGGAAAGAAGGAAGGGGGAAGAAAGAAAGAGAGAAGGAGGGAGGGAGGAAAGAAGGACGAGAGGAAGGAAAGGAAGGAAGGAGGAAGGAAGGAAGGAAGGAGGGAAGGAAGGAAGGAAGGAAGGAAGGAGGGAGGAAGGAAGGAAGGAAGGGAAGGAGGGAGGGAGGGAGGAGGAAGGAAGGACAGAAGGAAAGAAGAAAGTCAAAGTTTTTAGGATCATTATATCATTAAATTAACTTCAACGTCATTATCTCAGCTGTGCAACATAGTAAACAGCTCTTATATACAAGTACTGAGCTTGTTTCGGCTAATTAGGGATTTAATTATGTCAATAAATCAATCAATCAATCAATCAATCAAGCTGTTTATTATATATTATTCGAGCCAAATCCCAACAAAAGTTTTCACATAGAGCAAGTTCAGATCGTACTCTAATTTTATGAATATGGAAAAATGTGAGTTAACCCTCCTGTTGTCCTCGAGCAAAGGAAAGAAGGAAAGATGGAAGGATGGAAGGAAGGAAGGAAAGATGCAAGGATGGAAGGAAAGACGGAAGGATGGAAGGAAGGAAGGAATGATGGAAGGGAGGAAGGAAAGGAGGAAGAAAGAAGGAAAGGAGGGAGGCAGAAGGAAGGAAGG
>NC_084983.1:26599346-26622362 GCF_963691925.1 Scomber scombrus | reverse complement strand
AATCCCCTTTAACATCCCCCCTTTTTACTTTTCATGTCTCCTACAGAATGGTAGCTTCTCCTTTTATTTATCTTTTGGGCATTAATAGCTGTCACATGACAGGAAATGAGGGGGGAGAGAAAAAAAAGCCCCCGGCCAGATTCCAGTGATCTTTCTGTTCATGTTCAATGTCTTAACCACTAAAGCCTCAGGATGCCCAACTAGCTCCTGACAGTATCACACTCTATATGTCTGTGGTTCTGTTTCTTTTCTTTTCATTGATGCTATATGATGTTTGCACTGCTCCTTTAACCTTTGTGTCGTCCTCTCGGGTCGAAGGAAGGAAGGAAGGAAGGAAGGAAGGAAGGAAGGAAGGAAAGGAGGGATGAAGGAAGAAGGGAAGGAAGGGAGGAAAGGAGGAAGGAAGGAATGAAAGGAGGAAGAAGGATGGAAAGGAGGGAGGAAGGAAGAAGGAAGAAGAAGGAAGGAAGGAAGGAAGGAAGAAAAGGAGTGAGGGAGGAAGGAAGGAGGGAAGGAAAGAAGGAAGGAAGGAAGGAAAGGAGGGATGAAGGAAGGAGGGAAGGAATTGGGAAGAGAGGAAGAAGGAAGGAAAGGAGGGAGGAAGGAAAGAGGGAAGGGAGGAAGAAGGGAGGAAGGGAGGAAGAAGGAAGGAAAAGAGGGAAGGGAGGAACGGCAGATGGAAGGAGGAAGAAGGAAGGAAAGGAGGGAGGAAGGAAGAAGGAAGAAAGAAGGAAAGGAGGAAGGAAGGAAGGAAGAAAAGGAGGGAGGGAGGAAGGAAGGGAGGAAGGAAGGAGGGAAGGAAGGGAGGAAGAAGGAAGGAAAGGAGGGAGGGAGGAAGGGCAGACGGAAGCAAGGAAGGGAGGAAAGAAGGAACAGTCAAAACAGACGGGGTCAATTTGACCCGGTAGGACGACACAAACGTTAAAAAACATTCTGTGGGTTTAAACACTGTTTGGCTAGCACAGCATGAATTTGTTCTGACCCACCTGCACGCTGAAACATACCGCAGCAGGTTCTCAGGAAATGAAGTTTTGATCCTGTGTTTGGACTTTTTGATTCTGATTTATGAGCTTGGTCACGGTTTGGTTGGAGACATTTCACTCCAAACACAATCCCTGCTTTGTCTCCTCCTCTCCCAGAAAAACATGCCTGCTGTCTGTCGAGTGACATAGAGCAGCAGCCAGCTGCCCGGTGTCATATAAGAGATTATTCTGATTTATTTTGTTAATTCATCATTGTTATGACAACACTGTACTCACCCGAGGAAATGCAGCGACACAGCGACACAGCGACACAGCGACTTCTACGAGAAACACAAGCAATGAAATGATTCAACGGAATAGAAACATACTCACAGATTAGATCCAAACAGCTTTATTTGGAGGTAAAACTGAAAGTAAGTTCACCCAAAATCTATGTGTGCACACATACACTGTCGCCCATTAAAGTTGGAATAAAATATTTTGTACCTCTTTCCATGAAGTGATTGTGAAAATGTGATTTATACTTGATAGATAAAGTGTAAATATTCTCAAAATTGTATTGATCAATCTCATTGCACCTGGTCAAAGGTGATTACTGACCTTCCTACCTTCCTCCCTTCCTTCTTTCCTTTCCTCCCTTCCTTCCTCCTTTCCTTCCTTCTTTCCTTCTTCCTCCCTACCTTCCTCCTTTACTTCTTTCTTCGTCCCTTCCTTCCTTCCTTCCTTCCTTCCTTACTCCCTCCTTTCCTTCCTTCTTCCTCCCTCCCTCCCTCCCTCCCTCCCTCCTTTCCTTCTTTCTGATGTGTATAAATAGAAAATAAAAAGAGGAATGTGTCTGAAAACAAAATTATTCCAACTTTATGGGCGACCGTGTATGTAGGGCTCAATATCAATTATCTTTCTTTTTTAAATAAATTGTTTTTTCTACTATATAATGTCAGAAATTAATGAAAATATTGTCCAGAGTCAAAGGAAACGTCTTCAAATGTCTTGTTTTGTCTGATTACCAATCCAAAAAAACAACATATTCATTTTATTATATTATGTAAAGTAAATAAAAAGCATTAAATCCTCACAGTTTAGAAGCTGGAAGCAGCAAATTCTGTAGTTTTTGCTCAAAAAATGACTGAAACACTTGTGCAATTATTAAAATGGCTGCACAGTAATTTTCTATCGATCATCTTATTGATTAATCGAATAATCGGTGCAACTCTACATATAAGTATGTTAAGTAAAAAGTTGAAGGATGTTGCTCTGTAAACTGAGATAGACAGATAGAGCAATCATTTCACTGTTGTTTGTTTCCTCCTCCAGCTGATGTATATTAACAATTAGAGCATCAGGTGAAAAGCTTCCAACTTCAACTACCTTGATGTCATCGTAAAAAACTATTTTAGATTTATTACTACCTGACACCACTCATGTTCTGCACATCATACTGTTTAACAACTCGGTCTCTAGCTGATATAAAAAAAGACAAAACAGGCTTTCAAGATACCAGACTGTAAAACTTGACATTGACAGCCGACATAAATCCCCCAAAAATGTCAGTCAGAGTACGTTTTCTGATCATAGACCCCCTCCATGTGTCCCCTCCTGGACAGACTCAGTCTTTCCTCAGAATCACCTCTTCTATCAGGAGCCACTTCCTCCCCTCCTCTCTCCTTTTAATCAGTCTGACCCAGATGGAAGCTGCTCCTCGGTGCTGCCCTCCTCCTCTTTCATGCCACACTTGTCTGAGAGAGGAAGCTTGTGTATTTCGGACTTCTATTCTCACTCTCCCTCCCCCCCCTCCTTCCCTCCCTCCCTCCCTCCTTCCCTGCTGCTGCTAGAGTTGTTCCCAGGCCGAGGAGAGAAGGTGAACACAGATAAGAAGTCTTTATCTGTGTCCCCCAGTGGGAGGAGGGGTTAAGTTTAAGGTGAAGGTTTGACATGGAGGAGCCCCCCCTGCCTTGTCTGCTTGCTTTGGCTGTTCCCCCTCCTTCTCCTTCTCCTTCTCCTTCTCCATCTCATGTTGCGAAGGCTCAGGCTCGGTCCCCGATCCCCATGTCCTTGGGCTCATTCTTGACGGCCCCCCACTGCTCCGGCTTTAATGAGAAAGATGAAAGAGGTGCAAGCTGGGAGAAAAAAAACCCCAGCCCTCCTCCTCCTCCCCATTCACTTTGCTCCTCGTCCCATTTGTTCAGCCCTGCCTCGCTCTCTCTGGCCCCTCCAGCGCTAACTCATCCAAGACTTTGGTGTGGGGGGAAGTTGTACTGTAATAAATTGGGGAGTGAAGCTGGTTTCCATTTTAAATTTTTCAGGTATTATTCCCTCTGATCTTATGTGCAAATTTCTCTCTCCATGCTTTATGTCTTTGTGTTCTTGCAGTGTGACTCTACTGAAGAAAAAAAATGTTTAAATCATAAAGCACAGGAAATGCAGCTTTACTGGAATCCTCTCATTTCTTCTTTTCTTATAAAAAAGTTATCATTTTATACTGATGATGACGTTTTATTGTTATGGTGTCATGCATATAAACATGTCTGCATGACCAAAATGAATTAAATAGACCACCTTACTTTCTTTTTCCAAGCTTTTGAGACAAAGCACAATATCAAAATTTTAAAAATCCATCTACTGCATTTAAACACAAACCCATTCACGATTCTGCACCATTCATTGATTAGCAACATCTAATCAGTGAAATTTGACCTTAATGTTTTGTGTATAATAATCACACATCAACACCTCCTCCTCCTCATCCTCCTCCTCCTCCTCATCATCATCATCATCATCCTCATCATCACAGCATCAGGTGTCTGGACCATAATCACCCTCAGGAGATGTGATCCATCTAGAAGAAAATGAGTCCAAATAACTCCATAAAACAAGACTTTAATATTAATAAGAGCATGATGATGTATGTTGGGAGAATAAAGAAAAAGATTTAAGTTGTAATGGATGAAATCAACTCAGTTTAGGCTACTAACACATACAGCAAGTCTGGGGCCATTTACACTATCAGCTATTATGACTCAATGCTTCCACCTAGTGGTCATTTTAATACAGTGCAAGTCATTGAAATGGAAATAATCCAGTCAGGTACTGCATGCAGTTACTATCTTTTCTTTTATAGCTACTTTTACAATGTATTATTCTTACTATTTTTATTATTATATTCCATTTTATATTATATGAATGTTTTTCTTTCTTTCCTCTTTCTTCTATGTTCTTTTTTATGCTCCTTTGATGTGAAACATTTGAAGTATGTCATTTATTTTGTTGTAAAGCACTTTGAGCTGCATTTATTGCATGAAAGGTGCTATAAAAATACAGTTATCATTATTATTATAATTAAAATCACAAAAAATATACCAATGGCAGAAGTAGTTGTAGTTAGTTGACAGTACTATAAACACACAAGATGTTTCTCATGTTAGATACTTTACCCTTTCTCTGCAGAAAACCCTCTCATTTTTACTATTTTAACTTAGTTGTTGGTTATTATCTGTTTGTGTTTTGTTGTGTATGTATCTATGTGTATTTATGAATGTGTGTTTGTATGTTTGGACTGTGAGCTGCGAGATACCTGAATTTCCCAATGGGATCAAAAAGTATATCTATCTATCTATCTATCTATCTATCTATCTATCTATCTATCTATCTCTCTATCTATCTATCTATCTATCTATCTATCTATCTATCTATCTATCTATCTATCTATCTATCTATCTATCTATCTATCTATCTATCCATCCATCCATCCATCCATCCATCCATCCATCTATCCAAACCTTTTGTGTTTTCAGTCAACATTTTGCTTTATGCCCGTCAGATTGAGACTTTTTACATGTTATCCAGGACAGTTTGTATCCATGTTAGCAGCTCTGTGAGGCTTAATACATCCATCATGGGCTGCAGTCTGAACAGCAATGCTTCAATAACACAAAATGTTTAGCATGTTTACTGTGTTCACCATCCTAGTTTAGTATATCAGCATACTAACATTTGCCAAGTACTGCTAAACTCAAAGTGCATTTGTCTTTAGTCATAAATCTATATATTGGACTAATTCAAACTTTAACCTGATGGTGATGCTAAAGCAAAGGTCCAAGGATCACCACAGTCAGTCAGACTTATTATCTGAGGAACATGAATACCTGCACAAAATATCAATAATGCTGCAGAGCAAACTGTCCAATAATTGTTGACCAACAGATAACTCTAACATGGCTAAAACACATAAGACAACAGTAGGTATAAATGACAAATAACATCACAATATACCTCTTCATCTAGCCTCAGTGGACCTCTATGTGCTAATAAATCACTTATTTTATCTTTGTCTTGTGAATTTTAAGATGGGCTCACAACGATTACACACGTTAATTAAGTGTACTCTAAATTTTGTTCTTTTCATCAAAAATGATCCTTATGGGGCGTTCAGACCAAAAGCGTCTGACGCGAAGTGAGCAGCAAGTCTACATAGAAAATCAATGTAAATGGTGCGATAACACGCGATTTCATATCAGGCGGCGCGAATGAATGAATGAATGAATGAAGCGTCTGAAGTGGCGCGAATAAAGTTGGAAAAATTGAACTTTTCAGGCAATCAGCGGCGAGTTTCTCCCGACGTCACAAGTGCGAATGAAGCGAAGATCCAAAAATTGATATTTATTTAAGCGCCGCGATAGAAGCGATTCAAACGATTTTTTTCACGTCAAGCTGCGTTCAGACGTTGAATCGCTTCTATCGCGCCGCTTGATCATAAATATACATTTTTGGATCATCGCTTCATTTGCGCTTGTGACGTCGGGAGAAACTCGCCGCTGATGTCGCCTGAAAAGTTCCAATTTTTCCAACTTTATTCACGCAGCTTCAGACGCTTGATTCATTCATTCATTTGCGCCGCCTGATATGAAATCGTGTGTTATCGCACCATTTACATTCATTTTCTATGTAGACTTGCTGCTCAATTTGCGTCAGACGCTTTTGGTCTGAACGCCCCATTACACAGTGAGAAAAACAAAACAAGAGTGGTTTTGGTTTTAAAGGAGTGTTTTATTAAGCACTTTCTGTAAGGCAAAAATGCATAGCAGCTGCTGCATAACAAACTATTGAACTTCCCTAAATAAATATGATGCAAGTAACACAAGTCATCCTTTTATTCAGTAACTCTTTCCTTGACCTGAATATCCTACTGACAAAAAAAAACCTAACAGTGTTACAACAGTAATGAAGACCAGCGAGGTACGCGGTTGATTTTTGATTTACAGGCCTGTGTGTCGCTTCACATCCCAAAAAAAATATGACATCACAAAGACTTGAAATGGAAAGAACATTGATAAACGTCACTCGGACAACAATCACAACGTCTATAAAGAGCTCTAAAAAAGAATATTAGAGCTATGCACATTTTTAAAAATTCCTCAAAGAAGAAGGTTTTTCTTTGGTGATTCTGTCCGGCTCTTCTTTTTTTAAACATTTATTCCAGTCTTATAAGCTCTTGGGCTTGTCCTGGTTGATGATGTACTTCTGGTAAACTACTCCCAGCGTGGTCAAGAAGTTTCCCATGAAGAGCACCAAGTAAGAGCAGCCACACATGACAACCTGGAGACCACAGCAAAATAACAAAGAGAAGAAGAAACAATGATGACTCACACATAGACACAACAGAGATGATAAAACACTAAAATAATGGTCAGTATGTGTTATAGGGTCAGTCAGAGTTTTTGTATATAATGCCTCCCTCCCTCCTTCTTTCCTTCCCTCCTTCCTTTCCTTCCTTCCTTCTTCTTTTCCTTTCTCCCTCCCTCCTTCCTTGTTTTCTCCCTCCTTCCTACCTTCCTTTCTTCCTTCCTTCCTTTCCTTCCTTCCTTCATTCCTCCCTCCCTTCCTTCTTCCTCCCTTCTTCCTCCCTTCTTTCCTCCTTTCCTTCCTTCTTCCTCCCTTACATCCTTCCTCCCTCCCTCCTTTCCTTCATTCTTCCTCCCTTCCTTCCTCTTTTCCTTTCTCCCTCCCTCCCTCCCTCCCTCCCCCCTCCCTCCCTCCCTCCCTCCCTCCCTCCTTGTTTTCTCCCTCCGTCCTACCTTCCTTTCTTCCTTCTTTCCTTTCCTTCCTTCCTCCTTTCCTTCTTTCTTCCTCCCTTCTTTCCCTCCTTCTTCCTCCCTTCCATCCTTCCTCCCTCCCTCCTTTCCTTCCTTCTTCCTCCCTTTCTTCCTCCTTTCCTTCTTCCTCCCTTCCATCCTTCCTTCCTTCTTCCCTTCCTTCCTTCTTCCTCCCTTCTTTCCTCCTTTCCTTCCTTCCTTCTTCCTCCCTTCTTTCCTACTTTCCTTCCTTCTTCCTCCCTTCCTTCCTCCTTTCCTTCCTTCTTCCTCCCTTCCATCCTTCCTTCCTTCCTTCTTCCTCCCTTCTTTCCTCCTTTCCTTCCTTCCTTCTTCCTCCCTTCTTTCCTCCTTTCCTTCCTTCTTCCTCCCTTCCATCCTTCCTTCCTTCTTCCCTTCCTTCCTTCTTCCTCCCTTCTTTCCTCCTTTCCTTCCTTCCTTCTTCCTCCCTTCTTTCCTCCTTTCCTTCCTTCTTCCTCCCTTCCTTCCTCCTTTCCTTCCTTCTTCCTCCCTTCCATCCTTCCTTCCTTCCTTCTTCCTCCCTTCCTCCCTTGACTCGAGGACAACAGCAGGGTTAAAGGGAGCGCGATATGAACCTTATTTTGAATAAGGCCCTGTATGTTTTCTTCTTCTCTTTTTTTAAAATTGTATTTCATTTTGAAATTTTACTGTCAATAAGGAAAATTCATGTTAACAACAACAGCTTTTTGATTTACGATGAGACATGAACATGAACTTAATGAGTAAAATGCACATTAGAAAAAGTGAATGATAAAGCTGTGCAGTTTACTAACCTGCCACTCTTTGCACTCCTGGAGCTGGAACATCTTGAAGAGCGTTATGCTGTTATAAAGCTGCCAAAACTGCAAAAGGGGAAGAAGAAGAAAGTCAAGGGGACGTCTTCATTTATTGATTGATGCTGCATTTAAATCAGGCGGGGAGTTCCGGTCCTCTGAAATGATGCCAACGTGGAAGTAACTTAAAACTGCATTCTATCAAAAGGCCACCAGGGGGCGACCGTTTTGGTGTCAAAAGGACTTCTGTCTCTATACAAGTCAATGGAGAATTCACCAACTTCTCACTTGATTTCTAACCTCAGTAAACGTTTTCAAAATGTGTTTATGGTCTCAATCGCTAGTTTAAAGCCTTCTTCAATGCAGTATGATGTTCATTTGGGACATTTTGGCCTCCCTGATTTTATATGTGACGATAAAGCAGGGTATGCATTAGGGCGTGGCTACGTCGTGATTGACAGGTTGATAGGTTCACAGGTTCAGGAGGGCGCCTCATGCTCCTCCTGATGCCCATATAAGTAGAATCCGTGTTTTTTTTTTACCCAGCATGCACCTGAAATTTTCAAAATGGCGCTGCTCAGATCCAAAACTATTGGCTTCCAAGCAGCAGTCCACAAACCAATGGGTGACGTCATGGATGTTATGTCCATTTTATATACAGTCTATGATTTAAACACATATTTTGGTAGGGACACTGCTTAACGACAGAATCATATTATCAAATTCATTTTTTTACTATATTTCAGCCTTCCTTTGTGAGATTGTATACAAATAAACCAAAAATATAAGGTTATATTTTAATCTAAATTTAACCAGTTTCTACTAGATATTCACATTTTTTTGTTTTTTAATAGAGAACCTAAATAACGAGCCCTTACTGTAAGAAAGCAGTCAAACAAATATGTATTAGATGATACTCACGTGACCAAAGAACAGGAAAGGAAGGAGGAAGGTGAGGCCTCTCCACATCCAGGACTGGAAACCCTCTGATCAGCAGGAAGGGAGGGAAGAGCTGGGATTAACTTCATATCTCATTATGGGATATTTCTCATGCATGGACGACACACACACACACACACACACACACACACACACACACACACACACACACACACACACACACACACACACACACACACACACACACACACACACACACACTCACACACGAACCCTGACGATCAAACAAGCATCTTAGTTTGCACCCACCGACTGTGAGGTCCATGTTATGTCCTTCTCCCAGCGCTCGGAGTCTGTACAAACAGCCGCTCTGATAGTAGTACTGCAGGAACTGGACGAAGCCTACTTAGCAAACAGAGAGAAGAAAAGAAGAGGAATGATATCAGTGTTGGCTAAGATATTAGTCATTAGTTTAACCAGATATGAAGTGTGTTACACATACGCACTGTAAATGTGTCTATTCAAGGATGCCTGTATATGGGTCAGTGATAAATAAGGTTTGGCAAGATGAGCAATTCAAAAATATCTTTAAACTAGTTTTAAAAGCAGCATCAGGTTTGTTAAAATGTACATTTAGTATTTTTGTTGGTTTTATATCATTTGAAATGACATTTGCATCATTTTTTACCAAAAGTAAGACTGAATGCTTCTGAAAATGTCAAATGGTGTAACCACAAAAGAATGATACATATTACATATTTTATCACCTACAGTGTATTTAACCCTCCTGTTGTCCACCCGGGCCAAATTGATCCCGTCTCTTTTGACTGTTCCCTCTTTCTTTAATTTTTCCTTTGTTCTCCCCTTCCTTCCCTCTTTCTTTGCTCCCTCCTCCTTCCTTCCTTCCTTCCTTCCTCCTTTCCTTCCACCCTTCCTTCTCTCCTTATTTCCTTTCTCTTTTCCTCCCTCCCTCTTTACTCCTTTCCTTCCTTCCTTCCTCATCCCTCCTTTCCTTCCTTCCGTCCTTCCTTCCTTCCACCCTTCCTTCTCTCCTTACTTCCTTTCTCTTTTCCCCCCTCCCTCCTTACTCCTTTCCTTCCTTTCTACCTTCCTCATCCCTCCTTTCCTTCCTTCATTCCGTCCTTCCTTCCTTCATTCCTTCCTTCCTCCTTTCTTTCCACCCTTCCTTCTCTCCTTACCTCCTTTCTCTTTTCCTCCCTCCCTCCCTCCTTACTCCTTTCCTTCCTTCCTTCCTTCCTTCCTTATCCCTCCTTACTCTTTTCCTTCCTTCCTTCCTTCCTTCCTTCCACCCTTCCTTCTCTCCTTTCCTTCCTTTCTCTTTTCCTCCCTCCCTCTTTACTCCTTTCCTTCCTTCCTTCCTTCCTCATCCCTCCTTACTCCTTTCCTTCCTTCCTTCCACCCTTCCTTCCACCCTTCCTTCTCTCCTTACTTCCTTTCTCTTTTCCTCCCTCCCTCCTTACTCCTTTCCTTCCTTTCTATCTTCCTCATCCCTCCTTTCCTTCCTTCCGTCCTTCCTTCCTTCTCTCCTTCCTCCCTTCCTCCTTACTCCTTTCCTTCCTTCCTTCTCTCCTTCCTCCCTTCCTCTTTTCCTCCATCCCTCCTTACTCCTTTCCTTTCCGTCCTTCCTTCCTTCCTTCCTTCATTCCTTCCTTCTTTCCTTCCTTCCTTCCGTCCTTCCTTCCTTCCTTCCTTCCTTCCTTCCTTCCTTCCTTCCTTCCTTCCTTCTTTCCTCCCTTCCTCCTGTCCTTTCTCTAATATATTCTCTCTAAATGGATTAAAAGCAGAAATTTGATGCTGGGTCCACAAAAAAAGAATGTGTGCAAGTTATTCATACGTTTATTTTCACATTTTAACCCTTTAAATTTAAACTAAACCACATGGACACTAAAAAAACATCATTGACCTTTATATGATATGAAATTAGAAAAACACTCTCTAACACAATTTCTTTTCATTAGGCCTAAAAATATCCTTAAAATGGAAAAAACGTGACAAGAAAAACAATCACTTTACCTTGAGTGATTACAGTCTGCAGCTCATGATTATAGTTAATAGACTTTTAATAGAGACAGAAAGGATTATTTCCTCAGCATGGAAAAATCTGCTACACTTAAAACTATTTTATAAGGTTATAAGCCCAAAAAGAAAAAAGAGGAACACTGCTCTGAACACAGTGTATGTATTTCATAATGTAAGTATGCAGCGTGAAATCAGGACACAGCTTGAATCTCTTACTTTGGTATAGACAGTATGAGAGGAACTGCTGTCTAAACATCTGGTAGAGGTCTCCATCAGGCCTGCGGACGAAGGACAACATCTGGTTAGAATGGAAGAAAAAATATCAAAGCCATACTCTTATGATATTTTGAAAGTGCTGAGGGAGAGAGAGAGAGAGAGAGAGAGAGAGAGGGAGAGAGAGAGATTGTGCTGCATCATTTAGGGAACTCAAACACTGGCACAGTCATGTCCTGCACTGTCTGCGATTTCTGTGGTTGCCATGGTCACACGGCGAGCCACGACAGGAAGTTAAAGAGCGGTGAGTATCATGCACATTCATGCTCTCTCTCTCTCTCTCTCTCTCTCTCTGTCTCTCTCTCTCTCTCTCTCTCTTTCTGTCTATCTCTCTCTCTCTCTCTTTCTGTCTCTCTCTCTCTGTCTCGCTCTCTGTCTCTCTCTGTCTCTCTCTCTCTCTTTCTCTCTCTCTCTCTCTCTCGTGGCCATTGGCCGTCTGAAAGTACCTTCAGTCTCAAGTAAAATAGATGAAGTCACTCACCAAGTAAGCATGACTCCAGACAGGAAGGTCGACACATAGTGATGAAGAACCCACCAGCCTTTAATCCTGAAACAACAAACAGTAGACAGTAAAAACTATGCTTGTGTGACATGATCCATGAAATATGAAGGAAAATATAATGATGATTGTACTAAAAGTCTCTTAATTAGAAAGGAGGACTTCAATAAAGTGCTTTCCTATATTATATGTCCTTAACCCTTACATACTGTTCAGGGTCTAATTTGACCCAGTTTTACATTTGAGAGAAGAAAACACACCTTTAAAAATAAACTCTTTAAGGATTAACCCTCCTGTTGTCCTCGAGTCAAGGAATGGAAGAGAGGAAGGAAGGATGGAAGGGAGGGAGAAGGAAGGAAAGGAGGAAGGAAGGAAGGAAGGAAGGAAGGAAGGAAAGGAGGAAAGGAAAGAAGGGAGGGAGGGAGGAAGGAAGGAAGGAAGGATGGAAGGGAGGAAGGAAGGAAGAAAGGAAGGAAGAAGGAAGGAAAGGAGGGAGGAAGGAAGGATGGAAGGGAGGAAGGAAGAAGGAAGGAAAGGAGGGAGGAAGGAAGGATGGAAGGAAGGTAGGAAAGGAGGAAAGGAAAGAAGGAAGGGAGGTATGGAGGAAGGAAGGATGGAAGGGAGGAAGGAAGAAGGAAGGATGGAAGGGAGGAAGAAGGAAGGAAAGGAGGAAGGAAGGGAGGAAGGAAAGGAGGAAGGAAGGAAGGACAGAGGAAAGAAGGAAGGGAGGAAAGAAAAAGAGAAGGAGGAAGGAAAGGAAGGACAGATGGAAGGAAGGAAGGAAAGAAGGAACAGTTAAAACAGACGGGGTCAATTTGAACCGGGAGGACGACACAAAGATTAATCACCAATTTATCAAAGACTGATGAGATTATTCATCATAAATGATGTATCGAGACTAATAATGAGGGATATTGTGAACAGTATGTAAGGGTTAAGGAAACCTTTCTGTGACTAGTTTAGTTTTTATCATATGGTGAGAAAAGTTTGTTCCCAACCTCGAGCCGTTGCTGATGAGGATCCCTTCCCGGATGGTGAGCGTACAGTAATACCACACCAACAGGAAGTTGAAAAGGGCATCTAAGGCTCTGAGAAACCCAAAAAACAACAGTACATGAGGAAGTTAAAACACAATTAAATACACACATATAATGGAAATAATTCAACAAATATGCTTATCTACACTGTTAGTCTGCAGTCATGTGATTAACCACATATGGTCAAGATAACAAAATTTAAGGGTTCGTTTTTTTGTGTCCATTTGGTTTAGTTTCAATTTAAAGGGTTAAAATGTGAAAATAAACGTATGAATAACTTGCACACATTCTTTTTTTGTGGACCCAGCATCAAATTTCTGCTTTTAATCCATTTTGAGAGAATATATTAGAGGATTATGGCAAAAATGTCTAAGTGGTGTAACCATAAAAACTTTGTACCAAATAATTCAACTTGCTTAAAAACAGTAAATTGTCAATAAAACACCATATCAACTAGTTTGGCATGATCTTACATTATAACTTTATATTAAATAAAGGTAATGGAATACAATTGTTCTAAATATTACATTTACTCTGGTTACCATGGAGATCAGGAACCTGCTTTCTTTCTTTCTTTCTTTCATTCTTTCTCTCTCCTCCAATTTCTTGTTCTTTCTTTCTCTTCTTCCTCTGCTTTTTTCTTACTTTCCTTTCTACCTCCTCTTTCTTTCTTTCCTTCTCCTCCAACATATTGTTCTTTCTCTTCTTCCTCCTCCTCCTTTCTTTCTTTCCTCATACTTTTAGTTTTTTCTTTCTCTTCTTCCTCTGCTTTCTCTTTTTCTTTCTTTCTTTCTTGGTTTGTTTCCTCTTACTTCTTGTTATTTCTTTCTCTTCTTCCTTCCTTCTATCTTTCTTTCTTTCCTTCTCCTCCAACGTCTTGTTCGTTCTTTCTCTCTAGGTGATAAAATATGTAATGTGTATCATTCTTTTGTGGTTACACCATTTGACATTTTCAGGAGCATTCAGTCTTACTTTTGGTAAAAAATGGTGCAAATGTCATTTCAAATGATATAAAACCAACAAAAATACTAAATGTACATTTTAACAAACCTGATGCTGCTTTTAAATCTATTTTTAAAGATATTTATGAATTGCTCATCTTGCCAAACCTTATTTATCACTGACCCTTACACAGTATAAACACAGTTGATGAGCTTTTAATTTTAATGGCACTAAAAAATGTTAATGCCACAACCTGAGGGCCACACACACACACACACACACACACACACACACACACACACACACACACACACACACACACACACACACACACACACACACACACACACACACACACACACACACACCCCATAAATCTCACCTGTAGCTGAACAGGAAGTTACAGGTGAAGGAGAACAGGAAGACGATGACGGTGACAATCAGTTTAAATTTCTCATATTCATCTTTGTAGGCGAATCTGTTTTCGGAGAAGCAAAACAGAAGCAAACAGGAGCGACGTTACTGTGATGTCGACATCAACGTATTTTGAAAGACGGTGATGAAAGACGACTGAAGTGAGTGAATCAGTGTGACTTACTTGGACAGTTTATTGAGGAGTGTTACGTTGACGTTTCCTAAAACAAGACTGAGGTATAACCTTAAAGAAAAAAAGGTGGAAAATAATCAACTAAACATGAAATTCTAACATCTTCTACATTTTAATTCACTCTTATGAACACATGAATAGTTTTAAGTAAAATGTGATGCCTCATTAGAACTTGTATCTGACCTTTAACATAAAAAAACTAACTGTTGCAACACATTAACATTAACTGTGCCAGTAAAACTACTTTTGCAAGACTTACATGTTAACTAAACGATGGGAACAAAACACTGACAATTTTTTAAATCCAAATACACCAAAAATGAATCGAATGAAAGAGTCAAACCCGTTTTTCTTTGGCAGAAAAGCTTCCATCTCCAAGAAATTGTCTTTTTTGTCTTTGATTGATTCCTGGATTTCAGCAATGGACTCAAACTCCTCTGGACTTAACTTTGGTGTCGGGTGTTTTTTTTTGCATCTAATCACAGAAGAAGAAAAAGAAAAAAAACATGTTTATATTAATCAATCAATCATCTTTATTTATATATATAGCGCCAAATCACAACAACAGTCACCTCAAGGCGCTTTAAGACATTAGAGCATGTTGGAGCCAAATGCTTGATTTATGTTTCAATGAATATTTGATTTTTTCTGGTCTACTATTATTATTTATCTGATTAATTATGAGATATGAACATGAAATATTATGGTTTGAATTATTAGTTGAATTGGTAACAATTATGAAATTGTGATTTATTGTTAATTCTGGTTATTTTGAGGCCGGCATGACTATGCACAATTGATGCCGTTTCTCACTTTATAGACAGGTGACTGCAGCACCTGGGTATATTAGTTAGTGTTGGCTATTGGGGCCGGCGGAGCTCTCGGTTTTAGGCACGCAGCCATACAGTTTTAGACCGCTGCTATGTGTTGTTTTTTGTTTTTGTTTGAACGAGTGGAAAGGAAGGAAGTGAACTAAACTGATCTGTCTGTCACTCCATGCTGCGGTAAGCAACTTAAGTTTTTGGAAATAAATATATTGAATCAGAGAAGAGTGTTTGGATTCGTGGAAACTTAAAACCCTTTGACAACGCTGGAGCACGTCGGACATGGAGGCATGCAAACCGAGAAACAAGAGCATCTTTTATTGGAAAAGATAGCGCTTACAGAGCAGGTCTAGATTATTCTTTTATATGGTTTAAATCACAGCACAGACTCCACACTGTGGCTCCTATCACTGATTTAGAGCAAAAAGAACGACATAATCCCTCACTGGCTTCCCACCCGTATACCAACACTACCAATAATGTATATTTAAGAGTTTTATTGTCACATGCACAGCAACACAGTAGGTGGAAACACTGTGAATGCAGTGAAATCTGGTTTATTAAAGCTCTAGTTCCAAATTAAACACATATTATATAATAATTATACAATCACTTACAGCTGAAACGATGAGTTGATGAATCAATTAGTTGATCGACAGAATATTAAACATGAATTACTTTTCTAACTGAAGAAAAAAACTGTAGAATTTCTCTAGTTTCAGCCTCCTAATTGAATATAATATTATTATAATCAACTTCATTCAAGTTTAGTTTCTTGTGGGGCAGAGACTCTGCAGGTGCGCTTCATTTGACTGTAACTATGGTAACCAGGGGGGAGATTCCACCTTTTAAATTTGCATCCAACACACTGTCAAAACTTCACAATTAACACAGCAGCCTCCATATTTCTGGACCAGGAAAGAGGCAGAAAACAGGCGCAGAGAGGCATGAACAGTTAAAGCAACCCCAAAAAAAACCCATCTCTAAATTGTAAACTGAATATTTTTGAATTGTCGCCTCTTGGCCGGGATAAAATGAGACATGTGAGGACGTTATTTGGGGTTTTTGGGAAAGGCAAAATCGATTAATCATGAAAGAAATCAACAGTTTAATAAAAACAGCTGCAGCTCAACTACCACTGCACCTAAATTTAACTCTTTTAAGTCCCTATTTATTGTAGATAAATGCATCTTTTCATTTCTGTGACAATTTGAGGGATAAAATGAGACATGTGAGAACATCATTTTGGGCTTTTTTGGGAAATGCTTAATTGATTTATTGTGAAAGAAATCAACAGTTTAATCGATTATGCAAAAACTGTAAGAGTCACAGAAAATATGTAAAAGCTATAAAAGGGTACTTGTAATGAAACAGCTACTCAGAAGAGATGTTTGAGTATCAAAGTGCTGTGATTGTTTTTTTAGTCTTCAACAAAATACTGTATCAGCTGCTACATTTTAAATGAGCTGAAGATGTTTGAATGGTTTCTACAGGGGAGGTAATGCAGTATAGTGTAGTCAGTGGGCCTGCAGTAGCACATTATGATTTCTTTACTGAGTCCTTGATTGAATACCAGGCGGGGAGTTCTGGTCCTCTGAAATGATGCCAACGCGGAAGTAACTTAAAACTGCATTCTATGAAAAGGCCACCAGGGGGCGACCGTTTTGGTGTCAAAAGGACTTCCGTCTCTATACAAGTCAATGGAGAATTCACCAACTTCTCACTTGATTTCTAACCTCAGTAAACGTTTTCAACATGTGTTTATGGTCTCAATCGCTAGTTTAAAGCCTTCTTCAATGCAGTATGATGTTCATTTGGGACATTTTGGCCTCCCTGATTTTATATGTGACGATAAAGCAGGGTATGCATTAGGGCGTGGCTACGTCGTGATTGACAGGTTGATTGGTTCACAGGTTCAGGAGGGCGCCTCATGCTCCTCCTGATGTCCCATATAAGTAGAATCTGTGTTTTTATTTTTCCAGCATGCACCTGAAATTTTCAAGATGGCGCTGCTCAGATCCGAACCTATTCGCTTCCAAGCAGCAGTCCACAAACCAATGGGTGACGTCACGGATGTTACGTCCATTTTATATACAGTCTATGTTGAATACGTACTTTTCCAGCGATGAGGTGAGCTCCTTCAGTTTCTTCCTCTGACGTGAGATTGCTCCGGAGCAGCTGTTTTGCAATTTGGTGACTTCCTCAAGCTTCTGCTTATAGAGACGATGAGTGTCCTGGAAGTCAAAAGGAGATGCAATCAGTGCTGTGCCTCTTCAACGATAATGTGTCCTCTGTCTGTGGCTACAAAAATGTTGCAATTTGGGAAAGCGTTGACGTTTAAATAAAACCACAATAATCATTTATAGAGGAAATAACTTAATATTGTTATCTGTAATTCTTTGTTCTTCTTCTAGCCATGAGACTTTTTAACCTTCTTATTGTTCCCCGTGGTTTTACCTGTGTCACTTAAAGCTTACACACACACACACACACACACACACACACACACACACACACACACACACACACACACACACACACACACACACACACACACACACACACTGAGGTTTATTGTTTGCTGTCCACCGTGCATGTGACCTGAGCTGACAGCTGATCATGTGAGCATAGTATGACATCCACAATTAGTGGTGTTTTCAGTTTTGAGAGCTAAGTGCGTTTACTTAGTGCTAAACACAAGCACACATTGAACGTTTAGCATTTCCTTCTTTTTTTTAAAAAACACTTTGTACTTGTCCTCCTTTGTATTTCCTGCTCTGCCAGATCAGTAACAACGCCTCAGCTGTCCTGATAAAGCAGATCAGGTATCACAGCCTCGATGTCACAATCCAAATCTATTTTTGGTCCTTGTCATCATAAAATTAGGAATTTAATGCAATCAATAATATTCATTTGGTCGCTGTCACCTGCCAAATTCAAGCTATTGGACTCTGACGTCCATGGAGACACGGGATTATTCACATCATGTACAGAGTTAAAAACTAACAGATACCAAACTGTATCCAAGGGTGTTCAGACGAGGGGAAGGTAAACACGACCATGGAGGAATATCAGTGTTCAGAAAGCAATTAGTTAATAAAGTTCATCTGTGGAACAACTTTACTGAAGAAATGAAAACATGTAAGAACATTAAATAAGCTTAAATAGATCTTTAAGGGAGGAACCAAACCATTACTTTTACTGTAAAACTGCATACTACATCACTCATAATACTGCAGTACTTTTACTGTAATACTACATACTACATCGCTCATAATACTGCACTACTTTTACTGTAATACTGCATACTACATCACTCATAATACTGCAGTACTTTTACTGTTATACTGCATACTACATCACTCATAATACTGCAGTACTTTTACTGCAGTACTTTAACTACATCACTCATAATACTGAAGTACTTTTACTGCAATACTTTAACTACATTTTGCAGCTAATACTTTACATACTTTTACTTTAATAGGCAACTTTTACTTGTTATTGAGTACTTTACTTTGCTGTCTTGGTACTTAACATTATATTGTAATATTACTACACTTACCAAAAAACTCGTTAAATATTTAAACCTTATTATGACTACTTGATGACAACACCATATGGTCTGCATATGTATTTCTATAAGACAGATTAATGGTTTAAGGTAAGGGGAACGTGCTGTACTATCTGGGACAACGTGGTAACCATATGGCTGATGTTAGCAGTACTTGTCGACACTATAAACTTTATTCCACTTAATTATTTTTCTCTTGTCTGTCAAAATACATCTCAGCTTCTAATAAGGCATCCCACTGTCGCCTGTGTGTTCCCTAGCACATTATTTACTTATTTTTTTAATTATCCCACCCGTATTCCAACACATCCCGCCCTCCTCTGCTTCTGATTGGTTCTTTCTGATCGGTTGGTTTTATAGAGAACGTGATTGGTTAGCGTTCGAATCTGGAGCCAATCAGAAGTAAGAGAGAGGCGGGTCATAGCAGAATGCGGGTGTGAATAGAAGTTGACGGATCCCCACCCACCCCCGGCTGATAACAGTAGGTATACCCGGCTTGGGCGCTTCTTTTATCGGCTACGGTGACGTCTCAAACCACGCTGACAGTTTCAACTCACCAGAATCTGTTGGTAGTCCTTCTCTAAATCTTCCCATTCCCGGAAACATTCAGATACTCCCGCTGGACTGGACAACATTTTATTATTTTTATTATTATTATTATTATTATTAAACTCTGACACGACGAGAGAAGCTCCAGCAGAGTTGTGTAATGTTGAAGCAACAGCTGGTCTGCTGAATAAGACGCGCACGTAACTTCCGGTCACTGCCTACACAATAAAAGCCCAGTGATGAGTGACATCATGAACATTTTGTATAGAAACCTTAAAATGTGGAAGTCGTTTTAAAGTGAGACAGTTTAGTCTTAAAACATGTCTCTTCTCAAGAATCGCTTTTTCAAATCTGCTTTTAATGTTTGATGTTTTGGTGAATTTCTTTTGTGAAATTTCGTTTGGCAGCAATCCTTGTAACAGCTACAATCAATATAAATATAAATAAATATGTATTAAAATAAATAACATATTTAAAAATATGTATGAAAATCAAGTAACAATAACAACAACAAGTTAAAGTGCATGTAAAACAATACTGTGCGTGGTAGCAATATCAATAAATCTTTATTTATATAGCGCCAAATCACAACAAAAGTCATCTCAAGGCACTTTACACATAGACCAAGACTGTACTCTTTGATTTAATTTAAAGAGACCAAATATTCCCACATGAACAAGCACTTGGTGACAGTGGCAAAGAAAAACTCTCTTTTAACGGGGAGCAACCTCAGGCATAACCGGGCGTTATAAATGTGCAATATGCAGAAGTTCCTGAGATTATATACAAGTGTGCAATGGGATTAACATAGTAAGGAAAGCATCAGTCTTTTTCAGTGGGAGTGGGAGGTACTGGGAGCTGTGGTGTTGTGCAGTCTGATGGTATGAAAGAGACCCCCAAACGCTTTGAGGCACACAGCTGGATGAGTCCATGTAAAGTGTATTGGAGGTATGCTGCATAATGATTATGTACTTTAAATTTAATTGATTGATTGATTTATTTAAATAGAATTGTTAAACTGAATTTTAATACTGTGCTTTGAATAGGAATTTCTGTCAAACATTGTTTTTCCACAAAATAGTTTAATAACTTTGTTAGAAATGTATAAATTGCAGATTTATTTACACAGAGATTGTATACTGTATATTTAATTTAATTTAATTTATCACTTTAACTCTTACACTGCTACTTTTCCCCCCATTGTACTGCTGTGTCAATTTAAACGTATCTCAAACTGGATCAATAAATCATCTTATCTTATCTTATTCTGAAAATCATCACAACATCCGGTAAGTAAAGTCGGTGATCTTTATTAAAAAGCTGTCAACTCTTCACAAGTCACATCTCCACATGCGACCTGCTCATAAAACGTGTTAATTTGCTGCTACTCCATCCAATCAGATCTCTCTAATTTTGGTTTCTGTTTGAGCCAATCAGCACTATCACCTTTAAACAACCCCTTTATATCTGTTATAAATATTACCCTGAGTGAAGCCTCTCAGGCAACACTGACTCTCACATGAATCCAGTTTTATTTAGCAAGGATTTGGTTTAAAACTCCAAACTATGATCCTGATCTTAATTAAACTACCATAACCATTTCACTTATATCAGATCTCTGCTGGGGAGATACTCTGACCCCTGCAAGACAATAGTCAGGGCAACAAATCTCCTTTATTTTGGCATGCAACCTGTATTTTTAGAGCTGATGTTATGTAACTGTTCACATTTTAAACATTTAGAGACATAAATCATCTCTAATATTGTTAACACCGCTGGCAGAACTATGTGTGGACTCAATCCCAACTAATAACATTCAGCGTGTGGCCAAAAGCAACAGAACAAATGCATTAAATAGTAAGGCAACCAGTGAAGGGAAGTGCGTTTACTCAAGTACAACTTTGAGGTAGTTGCACTTTATTTGGGTATTTCCATTTTATGCAATTTAACCCTCCTGTTGTCCTCGAGTCAAGGAAGGAAGGGAGGAATGAAAGGAGGAAGAAGGAAGGAAAGGAAGGAGGGAGGAAGGAAGGAAGGAGGAAGGAAGGAAGGAGGAAGGAAAGGAGCGAGGAAGGAAGGGAGGAAAGTATATAAGGAAGGGAGGAAGGAAAGGAAGGAAGGACAGAGGAAATAAAGAAGGAAGGTAGGAGTGAGGGAGGAAAGAAGGAAGGAGGGAGGGAGGAAGGAATGAAGGGAGGAAGGAAAGGAGGAAGAAGGAAGGAAAGGAGGGAGGGAGGGAGGAAGGAAGGAAGGAAGGAAGGAAAGGAGGGAAGGAAGGAAAGGAGGAAAGGAAAGAAGGAAGGGAGGAAGGAAAAGGAGGAAAAAAGGACAGAGGAAATAAGGAAGGGAGGAAGGTAGGGGGGAGGAAAGAAAGAGAGAAGGAGGGAGGGAGGAAGGACAGACGGAAGGTAGGAAGGAAGAGAGGAAGGAAAGGAAGGAAGGAAGGAGGGAGGGAAGAAAAGAAGGAGGGAGGAAAGAAGGAAGGGAGGAAAGAGAGAGGAAGGAAAGAAAGAGAGAAGGAGGGAGAGAGGAAGGACAGACGGAAGGAAGGAAGGAAGGAAGGAAGAAACAGTCAAAACAGACGGGGTCAATTTGACCCGGGAGGACGACACAAAGGTTAAACACATTTTAGCCTCTACATGTAGGTTTTTTAAAGCACTGCAATAAACAATAACTTACAAAATACCAACTACGTATCTTTCTCTGTACAAAGTAATGCAACTTAAATAAATGCTCCAGGCTTCTTATGCACATTTTATTCTCATCAAGTTAACAACGAACTCGCCGGTTGCTCAGGAAACTTAAAGTATCGACGCGGCTGTTTGTTAAAAATGAGGTTCAGAGATATCCGTCACTTTTGTTCCTCTGGTGTGAAGCTCCCAGTCAGACAGCTGCTCTAGAAACCCCGTGTTTGGCCTCATGTTGGGTTTACATTTGAGCATGTACCTCCATGCCTCCTAAAAAACAAAGTCAAACCAATAGGATTAAAAAAAGATGGCTTAATATTTTGGGATATTATTTTATTTCTCTTGAGTCGTCAGTATCATAAAGTAAGAAGGAAGGAGGGAAGGAAGGAAAGAAAGAAGGAAGGGAGGAAGGTAGGAAGGAAGGAAGGACAGAGGGAGAAAGGAAGGACAAAAGGAAGGAAGGAAAGAAGGACAGACGGAAGGAAGGAAGGAAGGAAGGAAGGAAGGAAGGAAGGAAGGAAGGTAGGTAGGAGGGAGGGAGGGAGGAAAGAAGGAAGGATGGAGGAAATGAAGGAAAGAAGGAAGGGAAGAAGGTAGGAGGGAGAGAGGAAGGAAGGATGGAGGGAAGGAAGGAAGGAAGGACAGAGGGAGGAAGGAAGGAAGGGAGGAAGGAAGGACAAAAGGAAGGAAGGAAAGAGAGATCATTAAGTATCATAAAGTAAAAAGGAAGGAGGGAAGGAAGGAAAGAAGGAAGGGAGGAAGGTAGGAGGGAGGGAGGAAAGAAGGAAGGAGGGAAGGAAGGAAAGAAGGAAGGGAGGAAGTTAGGAGGGAGGGAGAGAGGAAGGAAGGATGGAGGGAAGGAAGGAAATAAGGAGGGAGGAAGGAAGGAAGGAAGGAAGGAAGGACAGAGGGAGAAAGGAAGGAAGGAAGGACAAAAGGAAGGAAGGAAAGAGAGAGGAAGGACAGACGGAAGGAAGGAAGGAAGGTAGGAGGGAGGGAGGGATGAAAGAAGGAAGGAGGGAAGGAAGGAAAGAAGGAAGAGAGGAAGGTAGGAGGGAGAGAGGAAGGAAGGATGGTAAAATACTCTTATGACCACCTCTAAAGCTCACTAATTAACACGCATCTTATTAGTTTAATCCTTAAATGAACAGAATTTAAAATAAGTGTTAAAGGTGTTATTAAGGTGGAGCGACTGGAGCTGCTGCAGACATGCTGGAAAAC
>NC_084983.1:26547225-26599146 GCF_963691925.1 Scomber scombrus | reverse complement strand
GCCCCTATTAAGGTATACACATGGTTATAATGGTAATAACAATGTATTATTTGATGAGGAGAAGTGATGCATTCTTGCTTTCCCTGATCATTAATATCACACATACTAGTTTTGAAACTGATTTTTATCATTTATATTAAAGTATAGGCTTTGAATTGAAGGCTCATATACAATTTGAACAACCACATTAACCAATCATGCTCATAACAGGCTGTTAAAGAGTCTGTATCTCCTGGTGCACGTTGCCTGTTTAAGGGTTAAAACAAACCAAACTATCAGATGATGTGATGAATGATATTCCCCAGAATAATCTCTTTAAAACCATTTTAAAAACACAAGAAGAATCCATAATAATGAGTTTTGTAAGATGCTTTAACCCTCCTGTTGTCCTCGAGTAAAGGAAGGAAGGGAGGGAAGAAGGAAGGGAGGAAGGAAGGGAGGAAGGAAGGGAGGAAAGGAAAGGAAAGGAAGGGAGGAAGGTAGGAAGGAGGAAGGAGGAAGGTAGGAAGGAAGGAAGGAAGGAAGGTAGGAGGGAGGGAGGGAGGGAGGAAAGAAGGAAGGAGGGAAGGAAGGAAAGAAGGAAGGGAGGAAGGTAGGAGGGAGAGAGGAAGGATGGAGGGAAAGAAGGAAGGAAGGAAGGAAGGAAGGAAGGAAGGAAGGAAGGAAGGACAGAGGGAGGGAGGAAGGAAGGGAGGAAGAAAGGACAAAAGGAAGGAAGGAAAGAGAGAGGAAGGACAGACGGAAGGAAGGAAGGAAGGTAGGAAGGAGGGAGAGAGGAAGGAAGGATGGAGGGAAGGAAGGAAAGAAGGAAGGGAGGAAGGTAGGAGGGAGGGAGGGAGGAAGGAAGGATGGAGGAAATGAAGGAAAGAAGGAGGGAGGAAGGAAGGAGGAAGGAAGGACAAAAGGAAGGAAGGAAAGAGAGAGGAAGGACAGACGGAAGGAAGGAAGGGAAGAAAGAAGGAACAGTCAGTTTAAGGGTTAAAACAAACCAAACTATCAGATGATGTGTGTCAGATGTTTACTGTACCATGATGGTGTAGATGATTTTCTCTGTCCTTAAGAAAGGGTACAGAGCTGAGAACCTCTGAAAGCCTCCCGTCACTATGTGGACTGGATAGAGGCTGACTTTAGCCAGAGCCTGAGCACATTGGACCGCTCTGCCTGCAATCACAGTCAGAAACAAACCCGTAAGTATCACCTGACACAATGGGCAAACTATGATGAATATCATACTTGTGGGAGTACTGCCTAGAAGATATACTTGCCTTCGTTAGGGCAGTATTCCAAGGCTTATTTCCAAGTGTTTAGTGGACTGAAGAAAGATACTTATCGGCTGTATAGTACACAGAAAAACATGTTTATGTGTAACTGTCAGCTTACCTTGCTCCTGTGAACAGCTGGTGTTGCTGTCATAGATCACTACATGCTGCATGCTGTCCACCTCCACGATATCAGGCAGGAAAAATGAGCTTTTTGAATCCTGGAAAGAGTCACAGAGAGAAAGAGCTGATGTTTGAGAGACACACACATACACACACACACACACACACACACACGTACACACACACACACACACACACACACACACACACACACACACACACACACACACACACACACACACACACACACACACACACACACACACACACACACACAAACACAATCCTAGAAACTAAAGTAACAAAAAAATGAAGCTGTATTTTCAGGCTTCTCTTTCATTTCCTTTGTTTCGATCCACATTAAGGACTTTAACGGTCCATATAAGAGTGTTGTAAAGGTGCAATTCTCCCACAAAACATCTTACACTTACACTATAACAGCATCACCTCTAGATAAAATAAAACTATCAAACAAATTTGCAAGTAAAAGCACAATTCTCCATTAAATATCACATCTTTGATGAGTAATGTTTTTTATTGAGCTGCATTATAACGGTCTTTAAGAAATTGACTGCAAGGTTCTCAGTAATGTCATATGTGTTCTTATAGATTTCAAGTTTTCGAATAACTTTTTAAATCTTTTTAACATAGTTTTCATTTAATAGGAAAAAGAAAACAATTGTTATATTCAATTAATTTCTTCACATTTTCTAAACCAATGGCTTTTTGGTGGTTTTGTTGACGTTGTTCAAGCTTTAAGAGACTTTAGAGACACAGATTTTTCTTCATAAATAAGACATGCTTTGAATGTTTTTGAGACTTTAAAGTAAGGAACCTGTTTTTTACCAGTCAAAAGGTAATTTGTTGTAGCTCTCCTTATAACTTATATTGTGATATATTGAACAGTATCAGTGGAAACAAATCTAGATGTGTTAATCCAAATGCTTGGACCAAGTATTTGGTTAAATTGTAAGGCATTTATTTCTTTACAGAGTTTTATAATGGTCGTATATTTGTCTATTTTTGCCAGTTTATCCAATCCACTTTATTTATATAGCACGATTTTAACAAACACAAGGTTTCCAAAGTGCTGCACAACAAGACAAAAACACAATAAATAGATAACACAATAGAAAGATGAAAGCAATAAAATCATATAAAATAAAATGAAATAAATTAAATGTTCTGCCCGCACAAGATAAAAATATGCATGTATACACATAAAATCAACACTTTACATGGTGTCAAAAGCCTAAGAGTCAATACCCATCAGTCTAGGTCAGATTGGACGAACAGAGAAGAATCACAAAACTGTGGATACCACTGAGTTTCATACCGTTTTGGCATGTTTAGCTGTTATGATGTGGCTCACTTTGTAATCCTGAGTTTCACGAGCATCTACAACAGAAATACACGAGTATGTTACAGCTTTCAACTAATAAACAGGATTAAATGTAACAAATATACACATGAAGCAAACTCATAGACTCTGATCTGATCTGAATCTCATCTCTTACCAACCAAACAGAGGTAGTTGATCTCTGCCAGCCTGGACACACGGCTGCTCTGGTTGAGGAGATTGTAGAGCTCCTGTGGCTCACACATCATGATTGCAGCCATAGCAGGAAGACTGACAACAACAAAACAAGTAGCTACAAACACCTATAAAAAGGTAACTGGATATTACAATTAGCTTAACCTGCAGGGGAAAAACACATTGTGTAGAAAGGAGCTTGGTTCCAAAGAGCACAGTTGGTGTTTGTATGGGTTCTGTTGCTAAGCAACTCAATGTGCTCCCTCATTGGTGGGTTGGTGATGATGATGTAGAGCCTTAAAGTCACAACCATTCATTTCTTGACCAGTTTAATTTGACTTTTCAGTGGGTTAATAGTATTTATGTTTCTCCACAGTCATTCAGCTGATAGATGTTAGATGTAATCTGATGGAGAGCTGTCTGATAAGATGTTATTTCACCTAATTATTCATACTTTTTCTAATTTAGGTAGGTAGTGTAGGGTACTGTAGGTAGGGGGAAATTCAAAATTGGCACAACAGTATTCTTGAAAAGTGATATAATAAAAATCAAATAAAAATCAAATAATCTCGTGCATGTGTGTTTGTATGTATGTATGTAGGCTTATGTATGTATGTTACTGTAGCATGCAAATTATGTATGTATGTGCGTGTGTATGCATATATGTATGTTTATGTAGCTTGTATGTACTCAAGTATATAGCTAATAGGAATGTAACTTAGATTGCTAATGAGCACGTCAGCCATCGTGTGAACTTCCTTTGTTGTTTAATGGACGACTGTTAAAACTTAAGTCAGAACTGTATATGAAATAATGTCAAATAATGTGTATGAAAAATCAATAATAAGACATTTAAAGGTACTGTCTGGCCACTAGTAACACTATGAAGCAATACAAGGTTTTAAAAGTGAGTCCCCATTTTGTTTAATTTGTGCAAGTGTACAATGACAAATATATGGGTGATGCAATACAGTATCCTGCCAATGGTTTTAGACTATATTAACCCTCCTGTTGTCCTCGAGTCAAGGAAGGAAGGGAGGAAGGATGGAAAGGAGCGAGGAAGGAAGGAAGGAAGAAGGAAGTTAAAGGAAAGGAGGTAGGAAGGAAGAGAGGAAAGGAAAGAAGGAAGGGAGGAAGGAAACAAGGAAGGAGGGAGGGAGAAAGGAAAAGAGGAAGGGAGGGAGGAAAGAAGGAAGGAAGAAAGGGGAATGGAGGTAGGAAAGAGAGAGGAAGGAAGGAAGGGAGGAAGGAAGAAGGAAAGGAGGGAGGAAGGAAGGGAGGAAGAAAAGAAGGAAGGAGGGAGGGAGGGAGAAAGGAAAGAAGGAAGGGAGGGAGGAAAGAAGGAAGGAGGAAGGGAGGGAGGGAGAAAGGAAAAGAGGAAGGGAGGGAGGAAAGAAGGAAGGAAGAAAGGGGGATAGAGGTAGGAAAGAGAGAGGGAGGGAGGGAGGGAGGGAGGAAGGACAGAAGGAAGGAAGGAAGGAAGGAAGGAAGGAAGGAAGGAAGGAAGGAAAGAAGGAAGGAAGGAAGGAAGGGAGGAAAGAAGGAACAGTCAAAACAGACGGGGTCAATTTGACCCGGGAGGACGACACGAAGGTTAATATTTTCAAGAAGGTAATGGTGCTAAAAGACACAGCATTACACTTGGGTGGTGGAGGGAATCAGACAAAGTGGGTTGGTAGGGCCTCGGTTTTTCTGTTAAGCATCATATCAGGTATCAGCCCAACAGTTTGCCAAATTGCCAATATGGACACTCGTGGTCTGAGACAGTTATTGCCAATACTTTTGGTGACTCCCTTAACATTTCCAATTGTGCTACCAATTTCTCTTTGAGCAGCTCTAGAGTCACAAGAGCAACTCATTACATGACATGTGTTGATATTCATGGACCTCGGAGGATTAACCCTCCTGTTGTCCTCGAGTTAAGGGAGGAAGGGAGGGAGGGAGGGAGGGAGGGAGGAAGGAAGGGAGGGAGGAAGAAGGAAGGACGGAGTAAATAAGAAAGCAAGGAAGGAAAGGAAGGGAGGAAGGAAAGGAAGGAAGGACGGAGGAAATAAGGAAGGAAGGTAGGAGGGAGGAAGGGAGACAGGGAAAGAGGAAGGGAGGGAGAAGGAAGGAAAAGACGAAGAAGGAAGGAAAGGAGGAAGGAAGGAAGGAAGGGAGGGAGGGAGGGAGAAGGAAGGAAAGGAGGGAGGAAGGATGGGAGGAAGGAAAGAAGGAAGGGAGGAGGGAAAGGAAGGAACAAGAAAAGAAGGAGGGAGGGTAAGAAGGAGGGAGGGAGGACAGAAGGAAGGAAGAAAGGGGGATGGAGGAAGGAAAGAAAGAGAGAAGGAGGGAGGGAGGAAGGAACAAGGAAGGAAGGAAGGAAGGAAGGGAGGAAAGAAGGAACAGTCAAAACAGACGGGGTCAATTTGACCCGGGAAGACGACACGAAGGTTAAACCACGTTTTGGTGACCTTCTGACTTTTCCACCAGCATCTAAATTGGACCCAAAATGTCAACCCGAAGAACAGATTGCAATGATATTTACTGAGAACATACGTCTAAGAGGATGAACCACTTTTTTTTCTCCTAACCATACAAAGTGAACATTCAGACACACACACACTTTTGTCCTGCTTCTCTACAGTCGCTTTTGAGAACAACATGTACTCAGTCCCAGCAGAGCCGAGCTGAATGAAGGACTGTTTGCTCTGTCCTGCCTAGTGTCGTAAAATCATGCTGTTTGACTCGGAGGAAAACAAAGCTTGAGACCAAAGATGAAGGCAGAGAAGGAGTCTCCTTCAAAAGCCAGAATAATTTCAAATATATTATTGCTCGTCGGTCTTGGTTTCTTCAATACAGGTATGTACCGTTTTCTACTTTAGAACTTGCTTCACAATTGTTTAGTACTTCAAATAGTTTTGTCTAATAATGGTCGGATGTCTGATGTTTCTCTTGCATGTATGTAAACTGTCTTAAACATTTTGTAAAGATTAAGGCTCGATTTAAAGGTTAAGATTTACAGGAAATTATAGCAAATAAATAACAGCTGATTCATTTTTTCGATTTTTTCTTCAATATGAGGGAATCACACATTTATAAATTGCAAATATGATTTGGAAAATAACCCATTGCTTCTTATTTTAGTGTTGCTTACAATCAGAGGGTCCTCCCAGTATATGATGGAAAGCATAAACCCTCAAAATCTAAGTATATTCTATGGTAAATGAAACATCTGTGTAGCAGATTTGTGTGTTTACAGCTGGAGAAGAGGCAACTGTAAGGTGATTTAAAATCTGCAATACACAAATACAAATAATATACAAGGTTTGGCACAAACTGATATGACGATGTATTTGTGGTAACTGTTGCAGTGTATTGCACAATATTGCAGAAATTGACAATTCCGTCACTGGACAGTACAGACATCACAAAGGTAGTGTTTGTTCTTGGGGGGTATTGGATTGCATTAGATTGTGAGGCTGCTTATACAGTCTTGTGTCAACCCCCTGTAAGTAATACAGTAATTGTGCCCACTGGCTGTACCAGAACCAGTGTTTTCAGATGTTATTTTCAGCTGTGGCTGTGAGCTTGTCATCACTGTTCTGCTATTGTTGTGGTTAGCAGCAGAGTCACTGAGCTGCTCTGTTTCTGCAAAGCTAGCATGGCATCTGGATTGCTCCCAGTGCTCTTTTCATGAACTGCCAAGAAGGAAATTTGAACAAACAATCCCCACTTTTGTTGGTTCATGTTGGCCCATCCCAAGGACTGACAGCTGTTACCATGGTAATGTGGATCTGCCATGCAAACTGGCCTCCAGTATACAGCAGTGGTGAGGGTTGATGCCCACACTAGCCTTCAGCTAACTACTGTGTCACTCACTGTGGTTGAAAAAAACATGAACGTTGACACACGCACACAGAACAGTGAGGACTATTTACATGTTGCCTGTGTGCATGAACTGCTTCTAATAATTGTTCACAAAGCTATGCCTATAGACATACCAGTATCCCCACAACATGCATTCATAATGGATGATTTCACAATGTATGCAATATGTGAAATGGTGATGTTGAGTGCCAGTCCTTTACAAAAGACACACTGCGCCGCCCATGATGAAAAATATGATCACAATCTAACTACTAACAATGAACCACTGCAATATCTTTAAGGCTCTGAAGAGTATGCTTTATTTACATGCACAACAATTTTGACAGCTGGTCAACTTTGATTGACACATAATGCAGTTGATGTAAATTTAGTTTTTCATCGACACAATTTTGAGCTGATAAGTGGTTCATTCAGATAGCAAGAGCCCAAAGACTGACTGATATGTAGCCTATCTGAAAGGTTGCCACATATGACTGTTATGTCACAGGTAGCATTAGATCAAGTCTAAGCCTGGGTGATATAGAGATGCAGCAGGTGTGCTCTGCCATTACAATAAGGTTGACTTGTAAAAGTGCGATATTGGACTATTGGTGTAAAAAGAAGGAGAATACTGCAAGAACCTTTCCTCTGTGTTTCTCCACAGGTGGGGTTCTGGCAGTGAATATGACTATCCCCAACACTCTTATTAGAGGTACAGTAGGAGGGGAGGCCCTTCTGTCCGTCCGCTACGTGAGCCTCAGCCCCGACCTGCCAGTCATCAAGTGGCAGCTCCAGAGAGAAAAGTCTGTCACTGTTGTCCAGTCGATTGGAACAGATATTATTGGGACCCTGAGGCCTGAGTATCGTGACCGCATCCTGGTATTTGAGAATGGCACTCTGCTTCTCCACAACCTCAGACTCTCTGATGAAGGGGCTTATGATGTAGAGATCTCCATCACAGATGATATCTTCACAGGAGAGGGCAACATCGAACTCACCGTGGATGGTAGGACGACAAGTTTTGTATTATATGATTCTCAAGTGTACAATCTCACCTCTTTCTCTTTAATCTAAAAAGACTCAAATCTATCTTAACCTTCGTGTCGTCCTCCCGGGTCAAATTGACCCTGTCTGTTTTGACTGTTCCTTCTTTCCTTCCTCCCTCCTTCCTTCTCTCTTTCCTCCCTTCCTTCTTTCCCTCCATCCCCCTTTCTTCCTTCCTTCTGTCCTTCCTCTCTCCCTCCTTCCTTCCTTCTCTCTTTCCTCCCTTCCTTCTTTCCCTCCATCCCCCTTTCTTCCTTCCTTCCTTCTGTCCTTCCTCCCTCCCTCCTTCTTTCCTTGCCTCCCTCCCCCTTTCTTCCTTCCTCCCTCCTTCCTCCTTTCCTCTTTTCCTTTCTCCCTCCCTCTTTCCTTTTTTCCTCCCTCCGTCCTACCTTCCTTCCTTCCTTCTTTCCTCCTTCCTTCCTTCTTTCCTTCCTTCCTCTTTTCCTTTCTCCCTCCCTCCCTCCTTCCTACTTTCCTTCCTTCCCTCCTTTCTTTCCTTCCATCCTTCCTTCCTCCCTCCTTTCCTTCCTTCCTTCCTTCCTTCCTTGACTCGAGGACAACAGGAGGGTTAAGTTCCAAGTCTGGATATCGATGAGAGAATATAAACACTTACCTTTGACTAATGGGCTTGGTTAGGGTTAGGAGGTAATTTATCATATTTGTATCATCATGCTGCCACATGTTCATGTTATTAATGCATGCAAATCTTTATGATATGATACATGATACATGTTCAGTGGTCACATCTAGATGATTGCAGGTTCTAGCCTACTAAACAGATAAAGCCCTACAAAGGTGTCTTCACTTAGACTGATGAGACCTCTGTTCAGGTTGTAAGTGAGTAGAGCAATGAGGTTATCGTGCTCAGGCCAGTGGTGGTGTTGAGAGAATTATGTGTGGTGTATTTGTCCATCTTCAGATCATTGTAGTTTCAGCTGTTGCATAATTACATAGTTTAGTGTAAGTGCAGTTGGATTCTCTAAGCACTGCACTTGCCTTTTCCTCATGAATTCTCCTTCTTAACTTTCCTTGATGTTTTCTATTGAGGTCAATGAAAAGTAGTTATAGGAAAAGATCATAGCAAGTACTTTTCAACCGCAGCGTGGGATTATAGTTGAGAATACCTCCTGATATGTTGCAGCTGAGTCTTTCATGAAATAGTGGAACAATGACATCAACCCCACCAACACAAAAGGCTGTGAGAAGGTCACCTGTGTCCTGAGAAAGAGTAGGAGGAAGCAACAACGTTCCTTCGCTTCCTACGTCATGACTGAAAATGCAATCCGCTGCCAAGTAACACTGTAAGAGCAGCATCAGATATTTCCATTATGCAAGTGTAATGAATTTGCATTACACAATAAATGTCCTTAATTTTCACACACTGTAACTACAAGAGACTATTTCAGCCAGGACCATATGGCTAAAATAGCAATGATAACTTGGGATTGAATGTTATTTCGTATAGTTTGATCTAGGTTTGGTCTGAAGGCTGAATGACAGCATGCTTGAAGGAGGGAAGGACGTACAGTAACCAAGATTGGACTGTTTCTTTAATTTTATGCTGCCCCAAAGTACCCCAAAAAAATGTCAGTCCTGTCCTGTTGTCCTCGAGTCAAGGAAGGAAGGGAGAAAAAAAGGAAGGAAAGGAGGGAGGAAGGAAAGAAGGAAGAGAGGAGGATGGAAAGAAGGAAGAGAGGAAGGAAAGGAAGGAAGGACGGATGAAAGAAGGAAGGAAGGAAGGTACTGTAGGAGGGAGGGAGGAAAGAAGGAAGGAGGGAGGGAGAAAGGAAAATAGGAAGGAAGGAAAGAAGGACAGAGGAAAGAAGGACTGGGGAAGGTAGGAGGGAGGAAAGAAGGAAGGGAGGAAGGGAAGGAATTAGGGAAGGAAAGAAGGAGGGAGGGAGGGAGGAAGGAAGAGAGGAAAGAGAGAGGAAGGAAAGAAAGAGAGAAGGAGGGAGGGAGGACAGACGGAAGGAAGGAAGAGAGGAAGGGAGGAAAGAAGGAACAGTCAAAACAGACGGGGTCAATTTGACCTGGGAGGACGACACGAAGGTTAAATAGGTAAGAAAGGATGCAGAAAACTAGAGCACAAGGAACCACAACAATCATCATCCCATCAGAACTAAGAAATATGATTAATTTGACAAACATCTTCCCATTTGTGAAATGTTGTAACCCTGTTTTTCAATGTTTTAACATGTTTTGTATTTATTGTATTTACTGTCTTTAAATCTACTATCCAGATTGTTACAATGCAACTCATTGACCTCTCCACAGAGCTGATATCCAGGCCTTATATCGACATGGAGTCTACATCAGTGCTGGAGCTCAGCCAAAACGTCGTCCTCAACTGCTCTCATGACAATGGAACCAGGACCACATACAAGTGGCTAAAAGGGGGAAAACCACTGGCCAATGTGACAAGGTTCGTTTTGTCACCTGACCAGAAGTTCTTGACCATCACACGAGTTTTGATGGCAGACGATGACATCTACAGCTGCTCGGTGGAGAATCCTGTGGGCAACATAACGAGCCTGCCCATCAGGCTGACTGTCTACAGTAAGTGATTCTGTCTAACAGTTGCGGTGCCAACAACACTGCTATTCATAGAACAATGCTGCTAGTATGGCTAAAATATTTACTTTAAGTCTAGTTAATTGGAGGTAATTTAGTTTGAGTTCAGGAGCAGGACCACATTTAAAACAATCGTCTTCCTGTCATACACACTTCCCTACCTTGCGACATTAGTGATAGGCTATCATGCTCATCCCATAATGTCGTTTTCCAAACAGAAAATGATCGAAAATCACTTTCTCGTTTCTTGCTTCACACCCTTCGATAGCTCAGTTGGTAGAGCGGAGGACTGTAGGTTGAATATGACAGGAATCCTTAGGTCGCTGGTTCAATTCCGGCTCGAAGGAGGTGTTTTTCATTGCAGGCTCATTAAATTAAGAAGAGTTTCAAGGATAGCTGACTTCATCACTTCATCACTTGGAGTTAAACAGGCAATTCCAGGACAGGAAGTGCAATACATGACAGTGATAGCTGGTTTTGTCGCTTGATCAGTGGGACTTAATAGGCCATATAACAACAGATTTAGTGCAATACCTGGCATACCTCAATGTTGTATCGCATAGCACATAATGCTATCCCTAAAAAGTGGATCCAACAGGATACAAAACATAAGCAGTCAATATATGAAAAAGGTTGTCCCAACTAGAATTAACAGTTTGAAATACTTTAAAACCATTTCTCTATGTTCCCTTGTAGTGACCAAATCTTCCTTTGACACTTCTGCAGGATGTAAAGCTTCTGACTTGTGTATTTGTGGTGTTGTCAAAGAGTCAATATTACATCCTGCTCCAATGGTTACTTGCTCGTACTAGCTCTCATGTGACCAAACTTAACCCAAATCTTCCAATAGCAGGATAGACTAATGGAGCACAGATATAATCTTAAGGTAAAAATAGATGCAAGATACTATGATTTACCACATAAAGCCAAATAATAACCTTAATCGGAACTAAATGTCATTTCTTCTCTCAGTCCCAACAGTGTAAAACTATTAAAAGGAGAATATAAATTGGAATATTTACAATATTTTAAATAATTGCAATTACAAAACTCAATACATGGCTAATACTAATGTACTATATGGCTCTCTGTTATGCTCACTGACCGTAATGTGCCATGATCCTATAGGAAGAAGTTCCCTCTATATCATCCTTTCCACTGGAGGCATCTTCCTCCTGATCACCTTGGTAACAGTATGTGCCTGCTGGACGCCTTCAAAAGAGTAAGACTTCTATTAAGCTTTTAAATTAGTCCTAATAAACATGTTATGCATAAATAAATACACTTTTTTTTGTCTATGTTAGGTCAAGACCTCCAACTACAAAGCTTCTCTCCACTGACCACTCTTTTCGGTCACCAATCAATCACACAGGTATATAAAAGTTGTATGTGTTATAGTCTAATGCAAAAAAAGTGGTCAGATTATCTAGGCTGAAACTGGAATAATCCCCTTGGGAAAATATGGGCAATGTGTATGAATAACAGTCTGGTGTTTTTCTGCTTTGCCACAGATGATGCTTTTCCAAAAATGACACAGCATAATGGAAAGACTGCAGTAACGTCACTGTATATCCTGCAGCAAAAGGTATCTCCCTCAACACCACCACTGTGATTTCAATAGATTATATGACTCTGAAGCTATGCTAGCACCCCCTGGAGGCTACAATGTTCATTACAGCCCACAATGCAGAACAGCTGGATGTAACAAACAACCTGATCACCTCCAACAACATGCAGAATTAACCATCTATGTTGCTGATTACACCCAGTAGTGTACAGTAAAATGTTATGTTTGCACACTTTAGAATATGAATGCTTGAAACGTGGATTTGGACTGAAGTTGTACTGTTTTGCAGGATCCTTCCATGGATGACTCATCCAGCAACAGCATCGGATCTATTTCTGAACTTGACATGCCTCCATGCTACACCACTTCCAACCCCTACACTGACTCTATTACCCAGTCTACTGGCTCCCCTGCCCGCCTCTCCCACAAGTATACCTAAAATCCCGTCCACTCCATAATAAAGCAAGCTGGAGATCAGACCCACCTATTGTATACTACTCCTGACTCTTGGATGGCAACTTCCTGCATTTCAGCCCACAGTTTGGGAATGATCTCAAAAACCAGGGTCTAGGGTTTTACAATAATGTCAAGTACTGCACGTTAATATGTTTTCATTAAAGTAAACAGTTGAGTAATTTAAATATGAGTGGACTATAGAAAATATAGAAGCAGTGTGACAGACGTGTTTTTAAATGGCTTTGAAGCCTGGATTTGGGTTTACTACTCACCACTGTTGTTTTTTGTGGAACTACAGAATCTCAAATTTGGGAAATGGCAGGGACTCTGCATGAACCTGAAGTTTGACAGCTATCAAACTATAGTGGAATAAAGTACATAGTTTGTCAATGAAGACAACCTCACACCCACATCCCAAAAATCACCACCAACCAAATATTAAAAAGAAAAAAGAGTCATCACCTTTCATGTATGACTTTCTAGGGAGAAGTTGGGGATTTTCATCTAGACCTTAATGTAGTCTGACTTTTCTCAAAGTCAACATCGAGCACCTTTGCTGTGGCTTCATCCTTCAGCTGTGACGATTGCTGCTTGGGTAGTTCCAGTAATATTTCACCCTCAGATTCCCTCCTCCCCGATGTTTCCCTGTGAATTAATAATAAATTACTCTTTCGTTGAAGTCTTGCACCCATGGGGTTTGATTGGGTGAGTGGTTAAGGGTAGGTGTTTGTGTTTTGTACATGTGATAATTTCTGTAGAGTTCAATAAGATCCAGCAGTTACGTTGTGATATTTTGTGAAATTATGTAATTCTTTATTTAGTTCTACTACATGACTTATTTGTAGTTTCGTTGAGTAGGGAGACAAAGTCATTGTGGAGGAGGGGCTATGGTATTTTGTACAAACTTTAATAAAAATGTGAAATTCTCAAAACACAAACATGTTTTCTTTTGTATCTTGTAGTATTTCTTCTGTGCCTCTCGGCTCATATTCATTTATCAATTTTCATGATTTTTATTTTTCGGGTGAACATTTTCTGTAGTCTGTCTGAACACAATAAAGCCCATGTATACATTGTAAGAGTTGTTTGTTATTGTTAATAAACGAGGATGCTTCCTTAAGTTATTTCAATGTAAGTGATGGGGGAACAAATACAGTGATTGTTTGGTGCAAAAGTACACTTTTACAGATCGGAGCACACACATCTGCACATATGTCCCCTATTTAGGAATCACAATCAACTTTAAATACAGACAGACCTCATATCCCACCTATAGCCCATTATGTAACCTTGGCATTAGTAGGCAAAACCGATGTTTCGATCCAGTATTTTCACATTAGATGTAGCATATAGCTCATACATCAAAGGGGAAAACAGAAGGGGCATCTCTGTAGTTCTACTTCTGAAAAGCAAGAGGCATTTTTGGTGTCGGAGTGGATAGCACCTAATGGAGAACAGGTCGTGTTTACCATTTGTGGTGGTTTTTCAATGCCTTTAAGCAGATTCATAATAAGTTTATCATGAGTTTTGTTGATTTCATGAAAACAATCATGTCGCTGAGGTTGCTGTTTTTCATGGTCAAGCCATGTTGTTTTCCAAACAGAATTTGATGCAGCATCACTTTTCTAGTTGCTCTGTCAACCCTTCGATAGCTCAGTTGGTAGAGCGGAGGACTGTAGGTTGTATATGACAGGTATCCTTAGGTCGCTGGTTCAACTCCGGCTCGAAGAATGTTTTTCATCACTGTCTTGTTCTACTAGGAAGAATTTCAATGCAATTGTTCCAAAGATAGCTGACTTGTCACTTGATCAGTGTGACTTAAATACGCCATTTACCATTTAACAACAGATGGTGCAATACCTGGCAGACCTCAATGTTGTATTGCATAGCACATAATGGAGAGCTGATCATGTTCACTCAGTGTGGTGGTTTCTCAATGACTTTGAGTGGATTCTTAATACTTAATCATGAATGTTCTTGGTTTCCTAAAATCAATCATGTTGTCGAGGTGGCTGTTTTTCATGCTCATCCCATAATGTCGTTTTCCAAACAGAAAATTGAACGAAAATCACTTTCTCATTTCTTGCTGCAAACCCTTCGATAGCTCAGTTGGTAGAGCGGAGGACTGTAGGTTGATAAATGACAGGTATCCTTAGGTCGCTGGTTCAACTCCGGCTCGAAGGAGGTGTTTTTCATTGCAGGCTCATTAAATTAGGAAGAGTTTCAAGGATAGCTGACTTCATCACTTGGAGTTAAACAGGCAATTCCAGGACAGGAAGTGCAATAAATGACAGACCTCAATGTTGGAGCAGATAACACCTAATTGAGAACAGGTCATGTCTACTATGTGTGGTGGTTTTTCAATGACTTTCAGCACGTTTGTAGTAAATTTACTATGGATGTTGTTGTTGATTCAATAAAAACAATCATGTTGTCGAGGCAGCTGTTTTTCATGCTCATCCCATAATGTCGTTTTCCAAACAGAAACTGATCGAAAATCTCTTTCTCAATTCTTGCTGCAAACCCTTCGATAGCTCAGTTGGTAGAGCGGAGGACTGTAGGTTGATAATGACAGGAATCCTTAGGTCGCTGGTTCAATTCCGGCTCGAAGGAGGTGTTTTTCATCACTGCCTTGTTCCAAGGATGGCTGGTTTTGTCGCTTGATCAGCGGGACCGATGGTGCAATACCTGGCAGACATCAATGTTGTATCGCATAGCCATAGCACATAATGGAGAGCAGATCATGTTCACTCAGTGTGGTGGTTTCTCAATGACTTTGAGTGAATTCTTAATACTTTATCATGAATGTTCTTGGTTTCCTAAAAACAATCATGTCGTCGAGGTGGCTGTTTTTCATGCTCATCCCATAATGTCGTTTTCCAAACAGAAAATGATCGAAAATCTCTTTCTCAATTTTTGCTGCAAACCCTTCGATAGCTCAGTTGGTAGAGCGGAGGACTGTAGGTTGGTAATGACAGGTATCCTTAGGTCGCTGGTTCAACTCCGGCTCGAAGGAGGTGTTTTTCATTGCAGGCACATTAAATTAGGAAGGGTTTCAAGGATAACTGACTTCATCACTTGTAGCTAAACAGGCTAATTCCAGGACAGGAAGTGCAATAAATGACATACCTCAATGTCAGAGTAGATAACACTTAATAGAAATCAGGTTTACTATGTGTGGTGGTTTTTCAATGACTTTCAGCACATTTGTAGTAAATTTACTATGAATGTTGTTGATTTCATGAAAACAATCATCTTGTCAAGGTGGCTGTTTTTCATGCTCATCCCATAATGTCGTTTTCCAAACAGAAAATGATCGAAAATTACTTTCTAATTTCTTGCTTCACACCCTTCGATAGCTCAGTTGGTAGAGCGGAGGACTGTAGGTTGATAAATGACAGGTATCCTTAGGTCACTGGTTCAACTCCGGCTCGAAGGAGGTGTTTTTCATCACTGCCTTGTTCCAAGGATGGCTGATTTGTCGCTTGATCAGCGGGACCGATGGTGCAATACCTGGCAGACATCAATGTTGTATTGCATACCCATAGCACATAATGGAGAGCAGATCATGTTCACTCAGTGTGGTGGTTTCTCAATGACTTTGAGTGGATTCTTAATACTTTATCATGAATGTTCTTGGTTTCCTAAAAACAATCATGTTGTCGAGGTGGCTGTTTTTCATGCTCATCCCATAATGTCGTTTTCCAAACAGAAAATGATCGAAAATGATTTTCTCAATAGTTGCTGCTATCCCTTCGATAGCTCAGTTGGTAGAGCGGAGGACTGTAGGTTGAAAATGACAGGAATCCTTAGGTCGCTGGTTCAACTCCGGCTCGAAGGAGGTGTTTTTCATTGCAGGCTCATTAAATAAAGAAGAGTTTCAAATATAGCTGACTTCATCACTTGGAGTTAAACAGGCAATTCCAGGACAGAAAGTTCAATAAATGACAGACCTCAGTGTCAGAGCAGATAGCACCTAATAGAGAACAGGTCATGTTTACTATGTGTGGTGGTTTTTCAATGACTTTCAGCACGTTAGTAAATTTACTAGGAATGTTGTTGATTCAATAAAAAAAATCAGGTCGTCGAGGTGGCTGTTTTTCATGCTCATCCCATAATGTTGTTTTCTGAACAGAAAATGATCGAAAATCACTTTCTCATTTCTTGCTGCAAACCCTTCGATAGCTCAGTATGTAGAGCGGAGGACTGTAGTTTGAATATAACAGGTATCCTTAGGTCGCTGGTTCAATTCTGGCTTGAAGGAGGTGTTTTTCATTGCAGGCTCATTAAATAAAGAAGAGTTTCAAGGATAGCTGACTTCATCACTTCATCACTTGGAGTTAAAAAGGCAATTCCAGGACAGGAAGTGCAATAAATGACAGACCTCAGTGTCAGAGTAGATAACACCTAATAGAAAACAGGTCTACTATGTGTGGTGGTTTTTCAATGACTTTCAGCACATTTGTAGTAAATTTACTATGAATGTTGTTGATTTCATGAAAACAATCATCTTGTCAAGGTGGCTGTTTTTCATGCTCATCCCATAATGTCGTTTTCCAAACAGAAAATGATCGAAAATTACTTTCTAATCTTTTGCTTCACACCCTTCGATAGCTCAGTTGGTAGAGCGGAGGACTGTAGGTTGAATATAACAGGAATCCTTAGGTCGCTGGTTCAACTCCGGCTCGAAGGAGGTGTTTTTCATCACTGCCTTGTTCCAAGGATGGCTGGTTTTGTCGCTTGATCAGCGGGACCGATGGTGCAATACCTGGCAGACATCAATGTTGTATCGCATACCCATAGCACATAATGGAGAGCAGATCATGTTCACTCAGTGTGGTGGTTTCTCAATGACTTTGAGTGGATTCTTAATAAGTTTATCATGAATGTTCTTGGTTTCCTAAAAACAATCATGTTGTCAAGGTGGCTGTTTTTCATGCTCATCCCATAATGTCGTTTTCCAAACAGAAAATGATCGAAAATGATTTTCTCAATACTTGCTGCTATCCCTTCGATAGCTCAGTTGGTAGAGCGGAGGACTGTAGATTGAAAATGACAGGAATCCTTAGGTCGCTGGTTCAACTCCGGCTCGAAGGAGGTGTTTTTCATTGCAGGCTCATTAAATTAGGAAGAGCTTCAAGGATAGCTGACTTCATCACTTGGAGTTAAACAGGCAATTCCAGGACGGAAAGTGCAATAAATGACAGACCTCAATGTCATAGCAGATAGCACCTAATAGAGAACAGGTCATGTCTACTATGTGTGGTGGTTTTTCAATGACTTTCAGCACGTTTGTAGTAAATTTACTATGAATGTTGTTAATTTCATAAAAACAATCATCTTGTCAAGGTGGCTGTTTTTCATGCTCATCCCATAATGTTGTTTTCTGAACAGAAACTGATCGAAAATCACTTTCTCATCTTTTGTAGCAAACCCTTCGATAGCTCAGTTGGTAGAGCGGAGGACTGTAGGTTGGTAATGACAGGAATCCTTAGGTCGCTGGTTCAACTCCGGCTCGAAGGAGGTGTTTTTTTCATTGCTGCCTTGTGATATTAGAAAGAGTTTCAAGGATAGCTGGTTTCATCACTTCATCAACTGGATCTAAATAGGATATTCCATTAAAGTGAAATAAATGGTCAACCTCGATGTCAGAGCAGATATCACGTAATGGATTCCAGGTCATGTTCACCGTGTTTTGTGGTTTTTCAATGACTTAAGCAGATTAATGGTACGTTTTTTATGAATGTTGTTGATTTTATAAAAAACATTGGTCGTATAGTTGGCTTGTTTTCACGGTTAACCCATAATGCCCCCTTTACCATTTTTCGATGCAGTTTCGTTAAAACCTCTGTGTTTTTGTTTGACTTTAATTCACTTTGGTCATCATAAAACAGTTTGTGTTCAGTTTAATTGCTGCGCCATTCACGTAAAAGCTTTAAAAAACTATATTAAAATGGCTGATGTCGTGTTAGTCTATTAAATATTTCTATCCAACATGAAGTTTGCTAACTTAGTTTACACTGACTGATATTATGACAACCTGAGACGTTTTATGGCGCTTTTCCACTACACAGTTCCAGCACGACTCGCATCGACTCGGCACAACTCCGTTTTTTTGCGTTTCCATCAGCGATAGTACCTGGTACTTTTTTAGTACCTACTCTGACGAGGTTCCAAGCGAGCCGAGCCGATACTAAATGTGATATCAACAGACTGCCGGCCACTGATTGGTCAGAAGAGTTGTCGCTGGAAGAGTCATGTGTTAGTGTCGCGTATAAAACGAAGTCACGGCAGTTTCGCGGAGCCGTGCTATGACGACCCCGCCCACGTTGAGTAAGTACTTTTTTGTAATGGAAAAGGTCTGTTCTGGAACCGTACCGAGGCGAGGCGAGTCGAGCCGAGTAGTGCTAGAACTGTATAGTGGAAAAGCGCCATTAGTCAGACAGGCTAACAGGGTGAGCTAACAGCTAGCTGAGAGTCCTATCCACCAGAATTAAAAAAAAATCATAACTAGTGCAAAAGTAGGTTTAAAGGAAGAACTAGCGATTTGTCTGATAATGTTTTTCTCTTTTTTTTAATTTATGTTCGAAATAAACTAAACTTAACTAAAAGAAGACATGATGTGCAATGAGCAATAGAATACCAATCGTCTTTTTTTTTTTTTGGTGTGCACCTTTAATAATAATAACTTTCAATTCTTATCTATTCTTATTATTTTTTTCTTCATTTTAGTTATTTACTCTCTGCTTGTTAACATTTTACTACCCTTGGGTAGTGTTGTATGATCACTGTCTCTGCTGCTGTATTTTTAATGTATAATTTATGTATGCACTGATGCACCTCATGCCTAAGACAAATTTCATTTTTGCCCAAGACAATAAAGTAGATCTTATCTTAACCTACTAGTCTAATTGAAGGCCGAGCATAACGCGTTATTTTTTTAATCGCGTTAATCGTGCATCTTATTTTTTTGTCCCTTCCAAGCACCCATACTTGTAGTCTTGCCTGCCTCCTGCTGCAGCCATGGGGAAAAACAACTACACGCTTCTGGATGGCTCTTTCTACTTCAAACTACTCCCAGACGGATCTGTCGACAAGTCAAAAGTAGTGTGCAGCTTTTGTCAAACTGAACTTAAATATCATCGCAGCACTTCGAGTCTGAACTATCACCTGCGAGCCAAGCATTCAAATGCAGCTAAAAAGGGACATGCTAAAGGGCAGCAGAAGCAAAGCACTGCACCTCTGAAGAATGCACATCAACACAAACCTGTGGAAGAAGATAAATTAACTACAGCGATTGCAAAATGGGTTGTAATTAACTTCAGACCTGTTAATATCGTGGAAGATGCAGGTTTAAGAGATGTACTCCGGGTTGCATGTTGTGATGAGTCCTATGTTTTACCCTCCAGGGGAACAATAGTTTCACGCATACACAGCCTGTATGAAACAGAGAAAACAACCAAATTAAAACTCCTGCAAAGTGCAAATGTTGTGGCGTTGACAGGTGATCTTTGGACGTCAGTGAGCAATCAGAATTACCTGGGAGTATCTGCACACCACATCGACACTAATTGGACTTTGCTTTCTTTTGCTTTGACTGTGCGACAAACTGAAGAAACGCGCGTGCAGCATTTCTGCGATGTTGCAGAGCGATGGGACATTGCAAGGAAAGTCACAACAATCGGTGCAGACAGTGCATTGACTTTAATAACAGCAGAAAGGATTAAGTCGTACCAACACATGCCGTGCATTGCACACAGTCTGCAGAGATCAATAACAGCAGCAGTCCTTCACAGTGGGTTTGAGCATGTGTTGACTAAATGTCGCAAACTGGTTGCACACTTCAAGGATAGTCCAGCAAATGCAGCAGAGTTGAAACGAGAGCAAGCACAGAGAGATCAAGATGTGGAGCCTCTAATTCAAGATGTGCAAACGAGGTGGAACTCAACTCTGAGCATGATCACCAGGCTGCAGACAAACAAAGACGCAGTGAGAGTTACACTTGATCTTCATAAGCAGATAAACACTCCAGCCTTTTTGACTGATGCAGAATTTGAGAAGATGGGAAAGCTTGAGACACTCCTTGAACCCTGCAGGTAAGAAAGAATAAATCACAGTAAGCACAGTATTTTGGAAGCTGAGGCTTGCTGTGTTGTGAATGCCTCTTATTTTGTAAAAAAATGCAAATGTGACTAAGTTATTATTGTCTCTTCAAAAATGTCAAGTGTTTATGGGTCAGTGATAAATAAGGGTTGGCAAGATGAGTGATTCAAAAATATCTTAAAAAATAGTTTTAAAAGCAGCATCATGTTTGTTAAAATGTACATTTAGTATTTTTGTTGGTTTCATATCATTTGAAATGACATTTGCATCATTTTTTACCAAAAGTAAGACTGAATGCTCCTGAAAATGTCAAATGGTGTAACCACAAAAGAATGATGCATATTACATATTTTATCACCTACAGTGTATTTAAGTGGACTTATACTAATAATTACTTCATTTAAAGTGAATGTAAATGTTTCCTGATCTTCATGGTTACCAGAGTAAATGTAATATTTAGAACAATTGTATTCCATTACCTTTATTTAATATAAAAGTTATAATGTAAGATCATGCCAAACTAGTTGATATGGTGTTTTATTGACAATTTACTGTTTTTAAGCAAGTTGAATTATTTGGTACAAAGTTTTTATGGTTACACCACTTAGACATTTTTGCCATAATCCTGTGTGCAAGTTATTCATACGTTTATTTTCACATTTTAACCCTTTAAATTTGACTAAACCACATGGAGAGAGAGAGAGGAGGGGGAGAAGTATTAAATGATGAATTATCGTCTCTTTTTTAACACTCAATTAATTGCACTTTATCTTTCATGGCAGGTATGTGACTGAACTCCTCGGAGGAGAACAGTTCGTTCCCTGCTCAGTGGTCCTGCCTGCGCTGTGCCATCTGTCCCGGCTGATGGAAGTATCTGAAGATGATCCAGACTACGTGTGCCAATTCAAAGAGGCCTTCACATCTGACCTTTCAAAGCGGAAAGAAAGCATCAACACCCAATGGCTGAAAGTGGCGACCGCACTCGACCCCAGATTCAAAGATCTGAAATGCCTTCCCAGATCTGAAAGGGAGGAAGTGTGGAGGTTGATTAAAGAAGAGAGCGCCAAACAGTCTTACGTCGAAGCCAAAGTGTCAGAACCACCAAAAAAGAAGATGAGCCTCCTGGTTGCGTCCGACTCGGAGGATGAAGAGGAGGCGGCGGCCGACACTCCTGTGGCTCGGTACAGAGCGGAGCCGAGCATCTCCATGGAGACCTGTCCGCTGAAATGGTGGTGTGCACATGCGGGGGCTTACCCAAGCTTGGCTCCTCTGGCACAGAAATACCTGTCTACGCCTGCGACCACGGTGCCGTGTGAGAGGCTGTTCTCGCTCTCCGGTCACGTGGTGCAGAAGAAGAGAGCGGCGCTGTCCACTGAAAACGCCACCAGACTGCTCTGCCTCAGCGACTGGCTGAGAGAAAAGAAACAGGAGGGAAAGTTAACACAGCAGCTCTGAATGTTGATGTGTCTGAGGACTAACTGTCATTTAGGGACTAGGGTTGCAAAAGGGGCGGAAAACTTCTGATAAATATGGGAATATATGGGAATTAACAGGAAATTGAAGGTAATTTATACAAACTGTATCCACTGTATATAAACATTTCATTTAGTCATAAGCAGACATGCATGCAAAATAATACTTTTAACCTTTGTGTCGTCCTCCCGGGTCAAATTGACCCTGTCTGTTTTGACTGTTCCTTCTTTCCTCCCTTCCTTCCTTCCTTCCTTCCTTCTGTCCTTCCTCTCTCCCTCCCTCCCTCCCTCCCTCTCTCTTTCCTACCTCTATCCCCCTTTCTTCCTTCCTTCTTTCCTCCCTCCCTTCCTCTTTTCCTTTCTCCCTCCCTCCCTTCCTCCTTCCTTCTTTCCTTCCTCCCTTCCTTTCTCCCTCCCTCCTTCCTTCTTTTCTTCCTCCCTTCCTTCCTCCCTCCTTCCTCCCTTCCTTCCTTCCTCTCTTTCCTACCTCCATTCCCCTTTCTTCCTTCCTTCTTTCCTCCCTCCCTTCCTCTTTTCCTTTCTCCCTCCCTCCTTCCTTCTTTCCTTCCTCCCTTCCTTCTTTCCTTCCTCCCTTCCTTCTTTCCTTTCCTCCCTTCCTTCCTACCTCCTTTCCTTTAACTTCCTTCTTCCTTCCTTCCTTCCTCGCTCCTCTCCATCCTTCCTCCTCCCTTCCTTCCTTGACTCGAGGACAACAGGAGGGTTAAAAAAACAACAACATTTTGACTGATTTATTTGTGATTAGAACTTTAATCAATACTTTAATTGAGTAAAATAAACATTTTCCCTTCTAGAGATCATGTGTGCATGTGATGGAGGAATGCACAGTGCATGTAGGAGGTGCAGCCCTGCAGTCAGTAATGTACTATGTGCATGTGATTGAAAAAACAGGGGAGATATTCAACTGGATTTACATTAAATCTGCTTGTTTTAACCAAGATTATTCTACAAGATGTTTGTTTTTTTCTAACTACAATAAGTTTCCTTTTATAGGTGAACATGCAGCTTTGTAAATGTCCAGTTAATTTCTATTAATTCCCATATATTCCCGTTAATTCCCATGTAAAGTTTCTATTTCTAGTTTCTTTGCAGTACAGGTGTCTTCTAGTGTTACATCTTACATCTCTCTCCATTGCTGTGATTTCAGGTGAATTTTAGTTTTTTTAGTAGAGATTAGTTTTAGTTTAGTTTACTTTATTTCGGTCACTCAACTAAAACACACATGTTCAAACAAAGCAAACAATCATATATCCTCGTTCTTTGTTCTTCATCTCTAACCGAACTGATGAAAAGCCAAAAAAAGCAGTTTCCGACTGAAAGTGTAAGATGAAGCATTATTACACTAACCCTTCTTTCATGTGTCATTCTATAGATACCAATGTGTATAATACACCCCAAACATCCACTACAATTAGCTACATACATCATACACACACAACAATACAGTAAATAAACACCCACATACAGTAAATACACACACTTCCTTTTATATATGCATGTTTATCACCAAAAGGAAGGCTCCCACACACAAAGCAGTCCACCACAAAGTTCATATCTGGGTCAATGACGTATAAGGATTTGCAACAACTCAATTGTAGAATAATAAAAACAAGCATATCTAATGCAGTGGTTCAAACATTCAGAATGTTGTGTACCTGAAAATTCATATTATACATGTAAAAGTGATTTTAGTGGGTTTTTCAAGATTAATTGGCACTGGCCTTAAAAAAAGTCATGTGGTGCGACCATGATTCATCTTGAAATATCTTTATATAAATAAAAGATCATTTACAAAAATTAAAAAAAAAAAAAAATGCAAATACTTTGTTTCCAAACACTTTATATTACTGAAAACTTGTAAAAAAAAAAAAAAAGATGTGAAGCGTGTTAAGTAAATTAATTTATTTCAAGATGAATCATGGTCGCACCACATGACTTTTTTTAAGGCCAGTGCCAATTAATCTCGAAAAACCCACTAAAATCACTTAATTTCACATTGTAATATGAATTTTCACATTCTGAATGTTTGAACTACTGCATTAGATATGCTTGTTTTTATTATTCTACAATTGAGTTGTTGCAAATCCTTATAAGTCATTGACCCAGATACCAATGTGTATAATAAACCCAAAACATAAACACTCCACTACAATTAGCTACATACATCATACACACACAATAATACAGTAAATAAACACACTTCCTTTATATATGCATGTTTACCCCCAAAAGGAAGGCTCCCATACACAAAGCAGTCCACCACAAAGTTCATATATATTATATTTATGCCTCAGTTTTATATTTGTTAATCATATGTAGTGTATGACACATTTTCAATTCATTTTCTGTTTCACATCTTCGATTTTGTAAACATGCCGATTCCTCTTCGTCCATACTGATTGTTGTCAATAAAATAAAAAAAAAAGAAGCAGTGATGCATCATGAGTTTGATATTTTATTGACATAAGATGTGGTACTGTGACAGGTTTTTGCAATAACAAATCATTTACAATAGGGTTACAGCAACAGATGTTAGAAATACTCAATTTCATAAGATTGCAATGAAAGCGCTCTCCATACATTCTGTATTGCTGGCAACAATTATGGATATATATATACGTTTGTTTTATGTTTGTGGGAGTGCAAAGACAATGCTGCTTTAAAAAAAAAGAAAAAAAGAAAAAGAAGACACCTACAATAGAGACATGAATTGAGAGATATTATAATAACGTTTTTTTTTTAAAGAGGGTGTAAATCCACAGCCTAAATGAGAAAGGAATAAAAAGGACAGTGGGCTCATGCAGGCACATAAATGTAGTTTAACATGGAGTATGAAAATAGTGTCACCAACACGATTGATACGCTGAAATTAGCTATTTCAATTTCATTATCAGGGTTATTATACCAATACATTTTAATTTTTTATTACCTACACAAACTACACCATCACTGGACTACATTGGACGAGGGGCGACTCTGGGCCTCAATGCATATGCACACTCCAATGCTCTACAGCACACACACACAACGCCAACACTAGAGGGTTATATTGACACTAGTGTATTTAAAAACATAAAAAAATTGGCATTTTAAATCAGCAACATTTGTGTGAGATACTTGGTCCTGTAAAGTTTGGTTCGGCTGCCGTGCCACAGGTTTTTAAATTGGCTCTACAACAATGGCATTAAAGATTTTAAAATAAAAAACAAATACAGCTGCATCAAAAAGATAAAACATTTAAAGCGTATTACAGAGTGGAAACTACTGCAACAATAAAGCCAAGTTAAAAAAAAAAGGAAACACACACAGAGGTAGATGCACAATAAATAAGGAAATGACAATATATGTGTATAAAGCCATCTACACGACTATGTGGCTGCAATAAATGGGGCCATTGGAAAGAGAAGTGGCATTGGTGTGTGGACACATAATCAATAGCTGCTATAAACTGTAGTTTGTGTAGTGGTTCCAAAACTAATGATTGAAAGGCTTTCAAGTTGAAATAATGGCGAACTTTTGCAAAATTAACCAACAAATTTGAAGCTTTTTAGCCCATAAAATGTCCTCGTACTAGTCGGACGCTTCTTTACTTCCTGTTCCTTAACCGTTTGCAACCTGAAACTAACTTCACTGAATGTGTTAAATAGTTTTAACATTATCTAAAATTTTTAATGTGCTTTTTTTGGTAATTTGGCCGTTAATAAAACATCTAAAAAATGACATATTAAGACATTTATTATAGCTGCAGTGAAAAAAGAAAAAAACAGTGTGGAGTGTTTTATCGCCAGTAGTGTAAACCTAGAGCTTCTAGCGCTTTGCTGCCATCCAACATTAAGATGCCTCTACTGATCCAGGTAGACAACATGAAAAAAACAACAACAACAAATAAAATCACAGTATGCACCGATTAAAGAAATACATTCATGAGAGAAATATAAAAAAAATCACAGGTTGGGAAGCAGCAATGAAATGCCATCATTTAGATTTAGAAGTAATTAAAACTAATGTTTAATCTCTCATCTGCATTTTTACCTTTGTGCAGCTTTTTTTTTTTAAATTGTATTTTTTAAGACGGAAACTTTTTGTATTAGTCACATTAATTATAAGAATTAAAAGAAGCTGTGTTATAGTTTGTTATTACAGCAAAAAAAACTAAAACATTTGTTATCTGTGGTCACTTTAGTACGTCTTTAAAAGTCGTTGAATGTTGTATTTTTTTTTTTTTAAATGATCCTCCGGGAGGCAAACCTGCTGTAGAAATGGCATCGGCAGCTTCTGACACACGCACGCACACACACACACACACACACACACACACACACACACACACACACACACACACACACACACACACACACACACACACACACACACACACACACACACACACACACACACACACACACACACACACACACACACACACACACACAGACTAGTGGCAAAAAAGGAACAAATCAATACTGTTTTATCCTGCAGGTACGAGTGAAGCAAAAGCCAGTATCAAAAATAAATTGATGAACTTGAAAAGAGGAGTGAGCCGCGTACAGTATATAAAATTTAAAGAAGAAGAAGAAAGAAGAAGAAGAAAAAAAAAAAAAAAAAGCAATGGCTTCACAGACAACAAGGGAAAGATATATTTTTTTCCCTCATTCAGGACAGTTTTTTTTTTTTTTTTTTTTAACCATCAGTCACATCTTAACAACATTAAGACACTAAAAGTTAAGGATGGAATGATAAACACGTTTTTTTTTTCACTGGGAGGTAAAAAAATTAAAATGGAGAGTTTCAATAATAATGCTTAAAACTGCCAAAATAAAGGAAGCATTAATGTTGTGTTGTCATGATGTTCGTCAAACAATAACACACAAAGGGTCACCCACAATGTTTTTGTTATTAATCTCTAGGAGGGGATTAAGTCTTATTATTCAGTAAACCTGCTTTTTGCTGTTTGGATTCCTTTGTTTTGGCAGTTTTTTTCCGCAGGTGAAAGATATAAATGATAAAACACTGCCGTTTGTCGTCAGGATGATGAAGCAGTAGACGCTAAAAGTGGTACAGCAGGTCAGTTCTTCAGCACGGAGTCGTACATCTGGTACACGTACTGAGAAACCTCGGGGGCCCGACACTTGAGAGAGAGCTGCGGGAAAGAAGAGAGGAGAAGATTTAAGGGTCACAGTAGAGGAAACCTTCAGATCACACCTCTTCTATATGAGAGTCTAAACAAAGCTGTACATGGGTCAATTATGTTTTTAGTCAAATTTAAAAGGGTTAAAATGTGAAAATAAACGTATGAATAACTTGCACACATTCTTTTTTTGTGGACCCAGCATCAAATTTCTGCTTTTAATCCATTTTGAGAGAATATATTAGAGGATTATGGCAAAAATGTCTAAGTGGTGTAACCATAAAAACTTTGTACCAAATAATTCAACTTGGTTAAAAACAGTAAATTCTCAATAAAACACCATATCAACTAGTTTGGCATGATCTTACATTATAACTTTATATTAAATAAAGGTAATGGAATACAATTGTTCTAAATATTACATTTACTCTGGTTACCATGGAGATCAGGAACCATTTTTTAACTCTCCTGTTGTCCTCGAGTCAAGGAAGGAAGGGAGGGAGAAGGAAGGAAGGGAGGGAGGAAGGAAGGATGGAAGAAAGGAAGAAGGAAGGAAAAGAGGGAGGAAGGAAGGAAGGGAGGAAGAAGGAAGGAAAAGAGGGAGGAAAGAAGGAAGGGAGGAAGAAGGAAGGAAAGGAGGGAGGAAGGAAGGGAGGGAGGAAGAAGGAAGGAAAAGAGGGAGGATGGGAGGAAGAAGGAAGGAAAGGAGGGAGGGAGGAAGGAAGAAGGAAGGAAAGGAGAGAGGAAAGAAGGAAGGAAGGAAGGAAGGAGGGAGGAAAGAAAGAGCGAAGGAGGGAGGGAGAAAGGAAAAGAGGAAGGGAGGAAGGAAGGAAGGAAGCTGGGGGGGAGGAAAGAAGGAAGAGAGGAAGGAAAGGAAGGAAGGAAAGAAGGAGGAAGGGGGGAAGGAAGGACAGAAGGAAGGGAGGAAAGAGAGAGGAAGGAAATAAAGAGAGAAGGAGGGAGGGAGGAAAGAAGGAACAGTCAAAACAGACGGGATTAATTTGACCCGGGAGGACGACACAAAGGTTAAATGAAGTCATTATTAGTATAAGTCCACTTAAATACACTGCAGGTGATAAAATATTTATTTATATTTATAAAAATATTCAGTCTTACTTTTGGTTAAAAAAAATGGTGCAAATGTAATTTCAAATAACATAAAACAAACAAAAATGTCTCTTTCTCCTCCCACCTCCCCTCCACAGATGTAATACATATTAAGGACAGCAGGGGGAGACCTTCAACCATACATATCCATAAAGTACTCTTACACCCATCAAGGTATTTCATCAAATAATATCATAGTAATATAATAAAGTAAAATGGCTGTAACATAGACATTAACTTCTTCAAGATGTTATTTTATTGGTTTTATTTTATATGTTCAAATCACTGCTGACATAAGAGATCCTGCTGGAGACATTTTTTAAAGTTGGGTTTCATTTTTTTTTATCTTGTACACCAGGGGAGTCAAACTCTTCTTCATTCAAGGAAGGAAGGAAGGAAGGAAGGAAGGAAGGAAGGAAGGAAGAAAGAAAAGACAGTAAGGAAAGATGGATGAAAGAAAGGAAGGAAAGAAGGAAGGAAGGAAGGAAGACAGTAAGGAAAGATGGAAGGAAGGAAGGAAGGAAGAGAAGACAGTAAGGAAAGATGGAAGGAAGGAAGGAAGAGAAGACAGTAAGGAAAGATGGAAGGAAGGAAGGAAGGAAGAGAAAACAGTAAGGAAAGATGGAAGGAAGGAAGGAAGGAAGAGAAGACAGTAAGGAAAGATGGAAGGAAGGAAGGAAGGAAGGAAAGACAGTAAGGAAAGATGGATGAAAGGAAGGAAAGAAGGAAGGAAGGAAGGTAGGAAGGAAGACAGTAAGGAAAGATGGAAGGAAGGAAGGAAGGAAGAGAAGACAGTAAGGAAAGATGGAAGGAAGGAAGGAAGAGAAGGAAGGAAGGAAGAGAGTAAGGAGGGAAGGAAGGACGGAATGAAGAGAAGACAGTAAGGAAAGATGGAAGGAAGGAAGGAAGGGAGTAAGGAAGGAAGGAAGAAAGGAAGGAAGAGAAGGAAGGAAGGAAGGAAGAGAAGACAGTAAGGAAAGATGGAAGGAAGGAAGGAAGGGAGTAAGGAAGGAAGGAAGGAAGGAAGGAAGAGAAGGAAGAGAAGACAGTAAGGAAAGATGGAAGGAATGAAGAGAAGACAGTAAGGAAAGATGGAAGGAAGGAAGGAAGCGAGTAAGGAAAGAAGGAAGGAATGAAGGAAGAAAGGAAACACAGATGGAAGAAAAGAAGACAGGAAGGAAAGTGGGCCGGATTGGACTCCTTGGCGGGCCGCATGTTTGACACTCCTGTTGTACACGAACAGAATGAGTCTCTAACATGTTTTAAAAACATGTTTTGAACAAATGAAGTCAGTAGAGATCTGTAAAACATCACATTTAAGGTCAATGAGGGGAAAAAATCCATATTTTATGTTGTCATGGCCTCAAAGAGGAAGGAAAAGCAAAATAAATGGATTTTTAAATAACACTTTCTCTGTGTGACCAAAACAATTTTCCAGATTCCAGTCCCGGACCTTCTAGTTTCAATGTTTATGAACTATGTGCTTCTCTCTCTCTCCTCTCTACCCCAACCGGTAGAGGTAGATGGCCGCCCACTTTGAGCCTGGTTCTGGTTCTGAGGTTTCTTCCTGTTAAAAGGGAGTTTTTTTTCTTGCCATTGTCACTAAGTGCTGCTCATGTGGGAATGTTGGGTCTCTTTAAAATTAAAACCTGAAGAGTTCGGTTTAGAACCTGCTCTATGTGTAAAGTGCCTTGAGAAAACTTTGTTGTGATTTGGCGCTATACAAATAAAGATTGATTGATTCCTTCCTTCCTCCTTTCCTTCCTTCTCTCCTTACTCCTTTCCTTTCTTCCTTCCTTCCTTCTTCCTTTCCTTCATTCTCTCCTTACTCCTTTCCTTCCTTCCTTCCTCCTTTCCTTCCTTCTCTCCTTACTCCTTTCCTTTCTTCCTTCCTTCTTTCCTTTCCTTCCTTCCTCCCTCCCTCCCTCCTTTCCTTCCTTCTCTCCTTACTCATTTCCTTCCTTCCTTCCTCCTTTCCTTCCTTCTCCCCTTCCTCCTTTCCTTCCTTCCTTCCTTGACCTGAGGACAACAGGAAGGTTAAATAAAGGTAATGGAATACAATTGTTCTAAATAGTACATTATTTAATATGTATCATTCTTTTGTGGTTACACCATTTGACATTTTCAGGACCATTCAGTCTTACTTTTGGTAAAAAATGGTGCAAATATCATTTCAAATGATATAAAACCAACAAAAATACTAAATGTACATTTTAACAAACCTGATGCTGCTTTTAAAACTATTTTAAAGACATTTTTTAATTATTTCATATTAATAATAAGGATTATATTTTGACTTATACATCACTTTTTCTTAAGCTCATCATTGCTCATCAATCACAGTGACTTATCTAAGCAAAGAGAGGAAATAAAGATTGATTGATTGATTGAGCCAGGATCCTTTAACAAGACTCTACTGATGAATACTGTACCGTGTAGTTGGGGTTTCCCGGTTGAATGCGTAGCTCGGCCAGGATCCAGATACCGTTGGTTAGTTTGAGGGACTGGTAGAGCATATCCTGGCCTTCTACGTTCCTCTTTGCAATGGTGTAGATGTTGTTATTCTGCAACTTCCCTGATACTGTGTCTGCAAAGGAACAGAAGAAATAAAAAAATGTCTTCACTCATCACTCAATGCATTTACAGGATAAAGAGAAACACACACTACTGGAGCTGTAATCACTATACTGTAGGTTCTATAATACTAATATATGCACCGACTATAGAAGACTCTGCTACTGGAAGATGGTTTATCAGGGAGCTGGTGGTAAATTAGCTTTATAAGGGGGGTTTTAAATATGACAGACAACCTTCAGGTTTCAAGTAAACCTGACCAGGTGTGCTCTATAACACATCGAGGGTTATTAGCCAATCAGCTGCAAGGATAACAACGGTACAATCATGAGCATCTTCTAAAAGGAAAGAAGTTGGAGGCGTCCTTCAGGTACAGAGGAAGAGGAAGTAATGCTGACGTATCCTGAGATAAGCATGGAGGTGGAGAAAGAAAACATAAAAGAGAAAGAGAGAGATGTAAGGGTTTTTAGATGAGTAGTAAGAGGAAGTCATTAGATTGTGTCCATGTGGTTTAGTCAAATTTTAAAGGGTTAAAATGATAAAATAAACGTATGAATAACTTGCACACATTCTTTTTTTGTGGACCCAGCATCAAATTTCTGCTTTTAATCCATTTTGAGAGAATATATTAGAGGATTATGGCAAAAATGTCTAAGTGGTGTAACCATAAAAACCTTCCTTCCTTCCTTCCTTCCTTCTTTCCTTCCTTCCTTCCTCTTTTCCTCCCTCCCTCCTTACTCTTTTCTTTCCTTTCCTTCCTTCCTTCCTCCCTTCCTCCTTACTCTTTTCCTTCCTTCTCCTTTTTATATTAACCCTCCTGTCGTCCTCCCGGGTCAAATTGACTCCATCTCTTTTGACTGTTCCTTCTTTCCTTCCTTCCTCCCTCTTTCTTTAATTTTTCCTTTGTTCTTCCCCTCCTTCCATACTTCTTTCCTCACTTCTTTCCTCACTCCTTTCCTTCCTTCTCTCCTTACTCCTTTCCTTCCTTCTCTCCTTACTCCTTTCCTTCCTTCCTTCCTTCCTCCTTTCCGTCCTTCTCTCCTTACTCATTTCCTTCCTTCTCTCCTTACTCCTTTCCTCACTTCCTTCCTCCCTCCTTTCCTTCCTTCTCTCCTTACTCCTTTCCTTTCTTCCTTCCTTCCTCATTTCCTTCCTTCTCTCCTTACTCCTTTCCTTCCTTCCTTCCTTCCTACTTTCCTTCCTTCTCTTCTTACTCATTTCCTTCCTTCCTTCCTTCCTTCCTTGACCTGAGGACAACAGGAGGGTTAAATAAAGGTAATGGAATACAATTGTTCTAAATATTACATTATTTAATATGTATCATTCTTTTGTGGTTACACCATTTGACATTTTCAGGAGCATTCAGTCTTACTTTTGGTAAAAAATGGTGCAAATGTCATTTCAAATGATATAAAACCAACAGAAATACTAAATGTACATTTTAACAAACCTGATGCTGCTTTTAAAACTATTTTAAAGATATTTTTTAATTATTTCAATATTAATAATAATGATTATATTTATACATCACTTTTTCTTAAGCTCATCAATCACAGTGATCCATGTGACTTATCTAAGCAAAGAGAGGAAACTTCAACAGGTCAGCTGGTGTTTATACTGAAGTGTGAAATGTAAGAAAATCAGCTTTTAAACAGACAGTAACTTGCATTCAGGCAGCGAGGACGATCTTTTTTCTCCCTCTTTTACCTGCATTGAGGTGGCATTCCTTTATCTGGTACTGAAGCTCATTTTCATTAGGAATGTCTTTCCAGGTAGCGAGGAACACCTGTCGCTCTGGAGAAAACACAAAGAAACACAGAACCAACTTGTAAACAATGATAATAAAGAACAAATATCCACACGGAGAAACACTAGGCATTATAATTGGATGGTTGATGCAGCTCTAAGTGGGTTTTTATTGGTATAAATTAACTGTATTTCGTGTTTTAAGCATAGACTGTATATAAGAAATGGACGTAACATCTGTGACGTCACCCTTTGGTTTGTGGACTGCTGCTCGGAGGCCAATAGTATCGGATCTGAGCAGCACCATCTTGAATATTTCCGGTGCATGCTGGGAAAAATAAAAACACGGATTCTACTTATATGGGCATCAGGAGGAGCATGAGGCGCCCTCCTGAACCTGTGAACCAATCAACCTGTCAATCACGACGTAGCCACGCCCTAATGCATACCCTGCTTTATCGTCACATATAAAATCAGGGAGGCCAAAATGTCCCAAATGAACATCATACTGCATTGAAGAAGGCTTTAAACTAGCGATTGAGACCATAAACACATTTTGAAAACGTTTACTGAGGTTAGAAATCAAGTGAGAAGTTGGTGAATTCTCCATTGACTTGTATAGAGACGGAAGTCCTTTTGACACCAAAGCGGTCGCCCCCTGGTGGCCTTTTGATAGAATGCAGTTTTAAGTGACTTCCGCGTTGGCATCATTTCAGAGGACCGGGACTACCCGCCTGGTTTTAAGGAATCACTGCAGCCTTAAAAGTATATTTTCTGAACCATTTTACACTCAATCTGATATATATATATATATAAAGTCGTGAGTAACAATCATACCCATTTTTCCATCCTCGACGAAGAATATGTTGAGAGGGATGAGTACGCTGAAGTAGAAAACGTCGATGTTGTTCTTCACAGCAACCTGTGTACAATAAACAGAACAATAGATGAGCTTCATATTTAGATAACTTATATAAAACAGTAATATTTCACACTTTATATCATGTGACAAAAGAAATAATAGTTTATTATGACTTTGAATATATCAGGAAAGTGATTCAGTGTGGATTAATAGAAAATAAGATGTGACCCAGTGACTTATGTGCCTCTTTTTCCCTTGTAAAAAACACACAAACCAACCTAAAAACAACATCTTTTGGAGTTGTTAGGAAGGTGAGCTAGTTTCCAGTTCTGGTTGTAAGCTATCTTTAATTTATTGCTTTTCTAGACGCAAAAGAAAAGTCTCGATACTTTTCTGTGTCAGCACTTTTTATACCACCTTAAATCTCTTTAAAACACCTTTTCATACGTTCTGATTACTAAAGCCCGATTTCCACTGGGTCCGTCAGCGGCACGTTATGGCTGCGCCGCGGCCACCGGAGCTGATAGGTAACACTATAATCAATGAGAGTGTTTCCACCAGGAGCGTCTCAGCAACGTCCCAGCAGCGGCTCTCCGTGCCGCAGCGCTATCAATCTGCAGCATTTCTATTTTTGACGTAGTCGTTTCTAACTCGCTCAACAGAGCAGATTGCACCAGACAGGAAGTCAGACACAGAATCGTCATAATAAAACTTCCGTCCCCTTTCAAAATTAAACACAATGCGCAGATCACAACCTCACATCCACATTACGTCATAACCGGTGGCCCCCAGGTGAGCAGTCAATCGATCAGAGGGTCTCGGAGAATTGGTCCGAGAAGAAAAGTAACCAGTTGTTTCTTGTTGTTGACTTTATACACCCAGTTTGCGTGATCTCACGATTATCACGTGATCTCGTGCGAATACTGCTGGCTTGCAAGGCACAGCACCGCTGCAGTAACGCTCCCGGTGTGAGTTGACGCTGGGCAGAGGACGGAGCAAAACTGTGGCGCAGCCGTAACGTGGCGCTGACGGACCCGGTGCAAACCCGGCTTAAGTATGAATTGTCTATAATAAGGTAAAATTAGTTGATTTAGTTGTTTCTTTGCACTCGTGTTGGCAAGCGAATCCACTTAAAATCTGAATCCTTTCTGATAACAGCAATAAATCAATATTATATCGATATCTTCTTAAATATTGAATATCATAATATGCTGATATGGAATAAGTGTCTTTTCCTGCTTTTTAAAGGCTGAATTACAGTAAAAACGTTATTATTTTCTGAGCTTAACAGACAGTTCTATTATCCGCCTTTATCCACTTACTCATTATATTCACATTACTGATGATTATTTATTAAAAACCTCATTGTGTAAATATTTAGTGAAAGCACCGATAGTCAGGTCAAATATACCAGCCCAACTTTCTGATCCTTTATCAAATATGGAAGGAAAATATATGTGTGTGTATGTGTATCAATCAATCTTTATTTGTATAGCGCCAAATCACAACAAAGTTTTCTCAAGGCACTTTACACATAGAGCAGGTTCTAAACCAAACTCTTCAGGTTTTCATTTTAAAGAGACCCAACATTCCCACATGAGCAGCACTTAGCGACAATGGCAAGAAAAAACTCCCTTTTAACCCTTATAAGGTATTCGGGTCTGTGGGACCCGTTCTCAGTTTTTAGCTTAAGAAAGGTTGCAAAATTGGAGTACCCAACACTATATGCACCCACATTCCCACACATGTATATATGTATGTATATGTGTATATGCATATATGTTGTTGTTTTTTAAAAATTTATATTTTTTTGCTATAATTTCTATTTTGCCGTAAACCCCTGCCTATTTGTTTTGTTTCGCTATTTCAACATGTTCGAAATAAACGTAACTATAAATATTATCAGTAATTCAATCAGATTATCTGTTTGGTCATTAAATTGAATTTGAAGACAAAAAAGGCCAAAATAACCACAATTCAAAGATTTCAAAGCATTAACATACTGTGTGTTTTATATTTCTCTTTTGCTAATAAAAGAAAAAAAGAGCGAGAGGAGATAAAAGATTCGATAAAAGCCAGAACCAGATATCACACACTACCTCAGACTCAGCTTCAAAAGGCTGAATACTTCCAACGCTGCCACAAAACACACTGATAATTAAGAGACAATAACCAATCATAATAATTAAGAGCTTCTTCTGTACCTGAAGATTATTGAGCGGCTCCATCTTCATGACCGGCCCGATGGTGTTGATCGGCAAAGAGACCTCGATGTTCTGGCTGGGCATCAGCGGAGTGTGAACAGGTAGAGGACTGGTGGGAATCATCCCGAAACTACACGGAGAAGAAAAAAGAAGAAAAACCAACATTAAGCTGCTAGTTTGTTATTGTGTCTGCTTGATCCTTCAGTGCTTTATTCCGGCTGAGAATAATATCTTAATATCAATATCCCAATAAGAAGATAAAGATATGTGGTGGGTTAAATGTCTCACTGACCTGTTCTTGTTGAACTGGACAGCGAAGTCGGTCATGTGTTGCAGGGCTTTATTGGTGAAGCTCATGTCCATGTACATGTGACCCTGACGGCGAGAGAAAGTTCCAGAGATCTCCAAACCTTTAGCTTTCACTGCAGGCAGCCACACCTGCAAAATAAACAATACATTATAATATATATATATGTGTACAGCAGTGAGTCAAAATGTTTAGTTTATATTCTTTTATTCATTTCAATGATACTCTCTGTGGTTTCAGCACATGGGACAAAAAAGGGGAAGTTTTTCAGGTTTTCCATCCACAAAAATTTAATCTAGCTGCAACAGAAAACATCCAGCATCCTTCCTTCCTGTCCCCCTTTCCCTTACTTCCTTCCTTCCTTCCATCTTTCTTGCCTGCCTGTCTTCTCTTCCTTCCTTCCTTCTTTCCATCTTTCCTGCCTGTCTTCTCTTCCTTCCTTCCTTCTTTCCATCTTTCCTGCCTGTCTTCTCTTCCTTCCTTCCTTCTTTTCTTCCCTCCTTCTTTCCATCTTTCCTGCCTGTCTTTTTTCCTTCCTTCTTTCCATCTTTCTTGCCTGTCTTCTCTTCCTTCCTTCCTTCTTTCCATCTTTCCTGCCTGTCTTCTCTTCCTTCCTTCCTTCTTTTCTTCCCTCCTTCTTTCCATCTTTCCTGCCTGTCTTTTTTCCTTCCTTCTTTCCATCTTTCCTGCCTGTCTTCTCTTCCTTCCTTCCTTCCTTCTTTCCATCTTTCCTGCCTGTCTTCTCTTCCTTCCTTCCTTCTTTTCTTCCCTCCTTCTTTCCATCTTTCCTGCCTGTCTTTTTTCCTTCCTTCTTTCAATCTTTCCTGCCTGTCTTCTCTTCCTTCCTTCCTTCTTTTCTTCCTTCCATCTTTCCTGCCTGCCTGTCTTCCTTCCTTCCTTCCTTCCTTCCTTCCTTCCTTCCTTCCAGGAGCTAGAGAAGCTGCTGCAGTGCTTTTTAAAACTCATGTAATTTCGGCCTAACCCTACTGAGACACTTTAAGGATTTATGAAATTTGTGAATTTCCTTCCATCTTTCCTGCCTGTCTTCTTTTACTTCCTTCATTTCTCTCTTCCTCCTGCCTTCCCTTCTTCCTTCCTTCTTTTCATACCCCCTTCCTTCCATCTTTCCTGCTTGTCTTCTTTTACTTCCTTCCTCTCTTTCTTCCTTCCTTCTTTTCTTCCGTCCTTCCTTCCATCTTTCCTGCTCGTCTTCTTTTACTTCCTTCCTCTCTTTCTTCCTTCCTTCTTTTCTTCCGTCCTTCCTTCCATATTTCCTGCCTGTCTTCTTTTCATTTCTTCCTTCCATCTTTCCTGCCTGTCTTCTTTTCCTTCCTCTCTTTTTTCCTTCCATCGTTTCTGCCTGTCTTCTTTTCCTTCCTTCCTTCATCTCTTTCTTCCCTTCTTCCTTCCATCGTTTCTGCTTGTCTTATTTTCCTTCCTTCCTTCCTTCCTTCCTTCCTTCCTTCCTTCCTTCCTGTCTTCTTTTCTTTCTTTCCTTCCTTCCATCTTTTCTGCTTGTCTTATTTTCTTTCCTTCCTTCTTTCCTTACGTCCTTCCTTCCATCTTTCCTGCTTGTCTTCTTTTCATCTTCCCTTCTTTCCTTCCATCTTTCCTGCTTGTCTTCTTTTACTTCCTTCTTCTCTTTCTTCTTTCCTTCTTTCCTTCCGCCCTTCCTTCCATATTTCCTGCCTGTCTTCTTTTCATCTTCCCTTCTTCCTTCCATCGTTTCAGCTTGTCTTATTTTCCTTCCTTCCTTCCTTCCTGTCTTCTTTTCTTTCTTTCCTTCCTTCCATATTTCCTGCCTGTCTTCTTTTCATCTTCCCTTCTTCCTTCCATCGTTTCTGCTTGTCTTATTTTCCTTCCTTCCTTCCTTCCTTCCTGTCTTCTTTTCTTTCTTTCCTTCCTTCCATCTTTTCTGCTTGTCTTCTTTTCTTTCCTTCCTTCTTTCCTGCTGGTCTTCTTTTACTTCCTTCCTTCTTTCCTTACGTCCTTCCTTCCATCTTTCCTGCTTGTCTTCTTTTCATCTTCCCTTCTTTCCTTCCATCTTTCCTGCTTGTCTTCTTTTACTTCCTTCTTCTCTTTCTTCTTTCCTTCCGTCCTTCCTTCCATATTTCCTGCCTGTCTTCTTTTCATCTTCCCTTCTTCCTTCCATCGTTTCAGCTTGTCTTATGTTCCTTCCTTCCTTCCTTCCTGTCTTCTTTTCTTTCTTTCCTTCCTTCCATATTTCCTGCCTGTCTTCTTTTCATCTTCCCTTCTTCCTTCCATCGTTTCTGCTTGTCTTATTTTCCGTCCTTCCTTCCTTCCTTCCTGTCTTCTTTTCTTTCTTTCCTTCCTTCCATCTTTCCTGCCTGTCTTCTTTTCTTTCCTTCCTTCCTGTCTTCTTTTCTTTCTTTCCTTCCTTCCATCTTTTCTGCTTGTCTTCTTTTCATCTTCCCTTCCATCTTTCCTGCTTGTCTTCTTTTACTTCCTTCCTCTCTTTCTTCCTTCCTTCTTTCCTTCCGTCCTTCCTTCCATCTTTCCTTCTTTCCTTCCATCTTTCCTGCTTGTCTTCTTTTACTTCCTTCCTTCCTTCCTTCCTTCCTTCCTTCCTTCCTTCCTTCCTTCCTTCCAGGAGCTAGAGAAGCTGCTGCACTGCTTTTTAAAACTCATGTAATTTCAGCCTAACCCTACTGAGACACTTTAAGGATTTATGAAACACTTGTAAACTATTTTCTAGTGTCCCTGAGTCACTTAATTACCATGTTTCATTTTCCTGCATGTAACTTCTCAGCCTTTAAGGTGAGAAATACATCTATTACTGAGACTTATAAAGACTGTAGTTGTGTTTATGTGAACTCACTGCTTTTGGGGCAACGTAGCCTCCGGTAGTGATAGCCATTCCTGTGGAAAGCTCAAACAAATCGTTGAGGCCGCTGCTGACAGCCGGAGGTGCGGGTGTTGGTGACGGAGCGAAAGTACTGGGCACAGACGACGGGATGAAGTTCTGTCCCACCTAAAACAATCACACAACAACAACAACAACAGAAAAACACACACAAAAAACACATAATTTTAATTGCTGTCATTTCAGAAAGCGTCATGATGATGCTAGAAAAGTAATCATGCCAAATGTTCTTCTTGCATAACAGGAAATGATTTAAATAAACAAAAAAGACAAATACATTTCAATCAATTTATATCATGAAAAAAGCCAAAGCCCCTTATGACAGACAAAAAAAAAATCAAATGTGAGGTGAGAGTGGTTTTGCGTGTTTTAGCCCATTAATTACAACACTATGATGATGTAATCACTGTTTGCTAATACAGAGAGATAAACAGTGTGACAAACTGTCAAAAATGTTGCCAAATTTATATTATCTCAACCTTTTATTGGACTAATCGTGATTTGCAACCACTCGAAAATGCAATAAAGTGCATTTGTTGCTGCAATTTGGTGAATAATGAAAGTTAAATTTGCTCTTCAAGATCAAAAAAATTGGAGGTTTCCAGACTTGGAAATGGGATAAAACATACAAAACATCTGTGTCATCTTCTATTTTAAGTTATATGAGATGTGAAACAAGAGAAACCAGGATTAAAAAGAGTGTTGGTGGGTTAAAATAAGAAAAAAATTTAAAAAATAAAAAAAACTCTGGAAGCGTGCAGCATGCAGGTACAGGCAAAGCCGCCAAACAGAAGGGCTTGACTTACTGCTGGACTTCCCCCAACACCTCCGCCCAGGTCTCCCCCCAGCTACAGGAGAGAGGAAGAGGCACACCCCCAAAAAAAGACAGACCAAAACACACAAACACACACACAGACACAAACAGAGACAGAGATGTTTCTTAGCAACCGCAACCCATCAAGAGGAGCACCCTTCAGTTTCTGGGAAAACAGCAACTCTGCACGGTTATTGTTAGACAGTGGAGTAAAAACATCTGCAAGAAGATTATTATTATTATTATTATTATTATTATTAAAAAGAAGTCCAGATATTCCAGCAAGAAATGTAACTCCATGTTGGGGAGGAAAAAAAAGCACCATGTTGCACCAAGCTTTAAGCTTAAGGCAGGTTATTAATATGTTAATGTCCCACATGTATTTATTCTGGATATTTAACATGAACATTTATAGTGATATTTGATGTTTTTTAGATTGCTCTTGTGTTGTGTTTCCTGCCTGTCTTCTTTTACTTCCTTCCTTCTTTTCTTCCGTCCTTCCTTCCATCTTTTTCTTCCTTCCTCTTTTTCTTCCCTCCTTCCTTCCATCGTTTCTGCCTGTCTTCTTTTCCTTCCTTCCTTCCTCTCTCTTCTTCCTTCCTTCTTTTCCTTCCTTCTTTCTTTCCTGTCTCTCTTCTTTTCCTTCCTTCCTCTCTCTTCTTCCTGCCTTCCCTTCTTCCTTCCTTCTTTCATCTTTTCTGCCTGTCTTATTTTCCTTCCTTCCTTCTTTTCTTCCCTCCTCCCTTCGATCTTTTCTGTCTGTCTGTCTTCTTTCCTTCCTTCCTCCCTTCTTTTCTTCCATCCTTCCTTCCATCTTTTCCGCTTGTCTTCCTTCCTTCCTTCCTCCCTTCTTTTCTTCCGTCCTTCCTTCCATCTTTCCTGCCTGTCTTCTTTTCCTTCCTTCCTTCCTCTCTCTCTTCTTCCTGCCTTCCCTTCTTCCTTCCTTCTTTTCTTCCTTCCATCTTTTTAATGATCCGGCCCTCATGAGGTTAAATTAGGTTTTATATGTTGCCCTTTAATGAAGATGAGTTTGACTCTCCTGCCTCAGTTTCCTGGTGATGACCATGAAACAGCCTCAGAGCTTTTAAACTACTGTATGTTCAGAATAGTGCAGAAAAATAGATATTAAATTAAATAATTGTAGGAAAGTTGCAAAGATTAAAAAGATGAGGTTGATGTTATTCCTTACAAACTGTTCAGGGTCAAATTTTAACCCATTTTTTATATTTAAGAGCTGTAAAAACACCATGAAACATTTCTTTTAGTCAGACCTTTCCCTCATGTGACCCACAGAATAGAACAATGGAAGTAAAATGCATCTTTTATTTTATTTTTGTGCAGCTGATACACGTTTTTATATATATGCAAATATACAAGTTTGATCTGCGTTTATATAAAAAAAGAACCCATCAAAAATCTGCATCAGTCTTCTTTCCATCCTTCCTTCCACTCTTTCTTCCTTCCATCTTTCCTGCCTGTGTTCTTTTCTTTCTTTCCTTCCGTCCTTCCTTCCATCTTTCCTGCCTGTCTTCTTTTACTTCCTTCCTCTTTCTTCCTTCCTTCTTTTCTTCCGTCCTTCCTTCCATCTTTCCTGCCTGTCTTCTTTTACTTCCTTCCTCTCTTTCTTCCTTCCTTCTTTTCTTCCGTCCTTCCTTCCATCTTTTTTGCTTGTCTTCTTTTCCTTCCTTCCTCTCTCTCTTCTTCCTGCCTTCCCTTCTTCCTTCCTTCTCTTCTTCCCCCCTTCCTTCCATCTTTTCTGCCTTTCACCTTTCCTTCCTTCCTTCCTTCCATCTTTCCTGCTTGTCTTCTTTTCCTTCCTTCCTTCCTTCCTTCCTTCTTGTCTTCCTTTCCTTCCTTCATCTCTTTCTTCCTTCCTTTCCTCCTTCCTTCCATCTTTCCTGCTTGTCTTCTTTTCCTTCCTTCCTGTCTTCTTTTACTTCCTTCCTTCCTTCCATCTTTTTTTAATGATCCGGCCCTCATGAGGTTAAATTAGGTTTTATATGTTGCCCTTTAATGAAGATGAGTTCGACTTTCCTTCCTCAGACGATAGGAGTGTTTAATTACAGCTGTAGAGATTTAATGCTGTGAGCTGACGTAAACAACTTATTGTCCTTTGATGAAAAAAAGATGAAGATTGCTCGAGATAAGAGACGAGGAAGCACAGTTTATATTATAAATCTCCAGAATCATCATCATCATGTGTGTGTATATATTTGTGTTTAAACTCACCAAGCTGTCCAGACCTCCACCCAGCAGATCCACTGCACCCATCTGCATGGAGGAGACCTGGGGCACGTTGACCGGAGGACCCAGGTCCAGGTTGAGCAGGTCACCCAGCAGGTCTCCCTGGCTCGGGATGACGTGTGGCTGATCCATGGCGGCCGCTGGTCCACCGCTCACTGGGCTCTCACCAGTATCGATGCTGTGGTGGGAGAAAACCGAAGTACTGGTAAGAGGAGAAAATCAATCAATCAATTAATCAGACTTTATTTATTTATATATAGCAGCTTTTCATACAGGCTAGTGGCTTTACAATTAAATTAAGAGACAAAACTTGAGACCAATAAAATAATTAAATAAATAAAATAATTAAATAAATAAGTAAAATAAAAGAGAAAGGGTTGAAATAGGTTAAAAAGACAAAAAGTTAAATAAAAGATTAAGTTTAATAAAAGTAGGACTAGAACTAGGTTAAAAATTTGATTAGAAGACAAATAAAATAATTAAATAGAGAAGTAAAATAAAAGAGGAAAAAAAGGGTTTATTAAAAGAGAAACAAATAGGTTAAAATAGATTTAAAAAGATAAAAATATAATGATAAATTATTAAAAAAAAGATAAATGATTTAAAAAAAGTTGAAAAAATATAAAGATAAAAAATGGAAAACATCAAAACAAATACAATAACGTAGAATAAAAACACTGTAAAACAAATTTCTACAAAAAAAAAAGCAACAACAGAAAACTCAATGCAGAAAACAACGAGGTAGAACCACTGCCAATATACATATAAAATACACATACTCATTCATGGACTGAGATGATTCACTAGTGTCATATCAGAGAGTAATAACAATAATACTATCATGTCATAATAATAATAATAATAATAATAATAATACTGCAGTCAGGAGTGAATATTGTCTTCTGCGTTATGGGAAAATGTGAGCATGCATCTGATTTTGATCACTTTCAGGACATTTAAAACACTATAAATATTATTAAAAAATGGGTTTGGATATAACTTTAAAGTGTTTATTTCATAGTGTCTTTAAATCCATTTAAATTAAAGTCAAATTCAAACTAGCAGCAGACTGGAAACACCATTCTGCTTCAGTTACGGCTGTTAATTATAATTTCTCCTTATAAAATGAGTATTAATAGACAGAAATTCCTTATAAAACAAGACTAATGCACACTGTGGACAATCACTGAGAAAATGAATCATTCAATTCATGATTTCCTGTTCATAAGCAGCGCTGGAAGTCACTGAGACATGGAGCAACGTCTCCAGGGTGTTGGGCAATGAAACCTAAAAATAAGACTATAAAAAAATATGGACTGCATTGCTCTGTGTCGACATGTATTATAGATATTATACGACTATGACTTTGTGTTATCTGATTATAAATTGATGCTACGAGTATTGCTCAAGAGCCTGAGATCTAAACTGGTGATTTCTTCAGGCACATATACTGTATTTTGTTGCATCGTCTGGACCGAGTGTCAACAATGCCAAGCCATACTCACTATTATAAAGTGACATATATAAGGCACATTGGATAATTAGGAGGCTTTTAAAGACACATGCACTAGTCTGTAAAGCCTGGAGGAGTGATTACAGTACTTAAATGGATTCCTGACTATTGCTTAAAGATAGACTAGAAACATTGGGAACCTACCACCCAAAATTAAAGCTCAGATTTCTGATTATTATAATCTTGTGATGAATTTGCATATCAAGTTTTCCAGGATGCATGACATGATTGCACTGCCAGACCTCTCTGAAGGTAGGTAGATACTACATTTTAAGGTTTTTAGTGATATTATCTATCATGCATTGTACCTGGATAGTTTTTTATGATAGGTATTCTTTCTGAAAATGTTTAATCTATCAATATACGTTCATGCATACTGCAGGCAGAACAGTAAAGATGCTAATTAAATGCAATGAAAGAGACATTATCGATATGTTTTTGTGGGAAGGGTTCTGACCTGCTGTGCTGGACAGGAAGATGTTTCCGGTGGATCCCATGGCTTCCCTCCACAAAGGCGCTGGGCGGTTTGTGATAGACGGAAGCCAAGGAGCCGATGTGGCAGATCAGCTCGTCCAGCAGAGTGGGCTCGATCAGATCCGTCTCCTCTGAGATCAGGGGCTTTTCTGACAGCACCACCTCCTTGGCGGTCACCGGGTCGGTGGACAGCAGGCGCCAGTAGATGTAGCCCCTGTCACGCAGGTCGGGGTTGTCAGAGTCCTGCAGGAGAGTAGAGGGAGAGGTTAACACACCAACTGTACTTTAAATTAGTTTTCTTGCTTCTGATTTAAAAAATCAGGAAAGGAATCAGATCTCGAGGAGCACAGTTATGGCGCTTTTCCACTATAAAGTTCTACTTGGCTCGACTCGACTTGGTTTGGTACCAGGAACGACCTTTTCCATTTCTCTATAGTACCTACTCAACATTAGTGGGGTCGTCATAGCAACGGCTGCATGAAACTGCTGTGACTTTGTTTTATACTCCAAACAATGGAGGACATGGAGGCGATGGTGTACTTGCTGCTGTATGAAGCTTTCTGTCTCACATAAAGCAAGAGAAGAAAAACTAATCTCTGTAATGCTGAGGAAGGAAGGATGGAAGGGAGGTAGAAGGAAGGAAAATGAGGAAGGAAGGGAGGAAGAAGGAAGGAAAGGAGTGAGGGAGGAAGGAAGAAGGAAGGAAAGGAGGGAGGGAGGAAAGGAGGGAGGAAGGAAGGAAGGAAGGAAAGGAGGGAGGGAGGAAGGAAGAAGGAAGGAAAGGAGGGAGGGAGGGAGGAAGGAAGGAGGGAAGGAAGGAGGGAAGGAAGGAAAGAGGGAGGGGAGGAAGGAAGGAAGGAAGGAAGGAAAGGAGGGAAGAAGGAAGGGAGGAAAGGAAGGAAGGAAGGTAGGAGGGAGGGAGGGAGGGAGGAAAGAAGGAAGGAGGGAAGGAAGGAAAGAGGGAGGGGAGGAAGGAAGGGAGAAAGAAGGAAGGAAAGGAGGGAGGGAGGAAGGAATGGAGGAAGGAAAGGAGGGAGGGAGGAAAGGAGGGAGGAAGGAAGAAAGGAAGGAAAGGAGGGAGGGAGGAAGGAAGGAAGAAGGAAGGAAAGGAGGGAGGGAGGAAGGAAGGAGGGAAGGAAGGAAAGAGGGAGGGGAGGAAGGAAGGAAGGAAGGAAAGGAGGGAAGAAGGAAGGGAGGAAAGGAAGGAAGGAAGGCAGGAGGGAGGGAGGGAGGAAAGAAGGAAGGAAGGAAGGAATGAAAGAAAAGAGGAAGGGAGGAAAGAAGGAACAATCAAGACAGACGGGGTCAATTTGACCCGGGAGGACGACACGCAGGTTAAAAATGCCGGGTTTGATTCTTCTGTGGGACGGCTCATGACTCTTCCAGCGACTCTCTGACCAATCAGTGGCCGGCAGTTTGTTGACGTCACATTTTTAGTATCGGCTCGGCTCGCTTGGAACCTCGGCAGAGCAGATACTAAAAAAGGTACCAGGTACCAGGTACTATCACTATGGAAACGCAGAAAAAACAGAGTAGAGTCGAGCCAGAACTGTATAGTGGAAAAGCGCCATTAGACCAGCTGTTACCATGATGGTAGCTAAAAAGAAAAAGTATACAACATGATCTAGCAGTTAATTAATCAACCATGAAAGTGATGATGTAATAAAACAAACAACATCCTGCAGCAGCTCCCTGTGTGTGTGTGTGTGTGTGTGTGTGTGTGTTTGTGTGTGTGTGTGTTTTTCACCTGAGTGGCCAAGCTGAGGACCTGCTGCACCAACTCCTGAGTCTCCGTCGGCTTCTTCAGGAAGAGTTTGACGATGGCAGTCAGCAGAGTGAGCTGGACCTGTCAATCAAAGCACACGCTGTTGTAATTATTGTGTTATATTATTTTCCCAAAGTCCCAGCTGCCTTTCCTCGCTGTGGGAAGTTGAAACAAGACCAAAAAAAAAAAAATGGAAATGTATATGCAAAAACTGTGGGCTTAGCTGATTATATTGATTACAATTATAATGCATATGGAAAATCCTTTGTACATGGCCTGTGCTCCACAACAAAGCAGATATTTACCATGTATAACTGGGTATTTGGGTTTCTAATCAGCTTTTTGCATGCATGACAAAAGACTAAAGATAGAGAAAGTACAGCGTGGAGCAGCTGGATGAAGGAAGGTATCATTAAGACGGAGCAAAACATCCTGATATTTAAAACAATTCAGTCTGAAGTCCATCTACCCCCTACCTGGGTGCTTTCATCGTGGAAGCCCTCGAGGAAGCTCTCCAGCAGCTCGTCAGCGTTGTCGATCCTCTCAGCGTACTCGCCAACGATCCAGATCATGGCGGCACGTGCATCGGGCTCGTCCAGAGAGTCCAGGTTCTCGCAAAGTGTGGCGATGATGCTTTCATACCTGAAGAACAGCAAAATAGACTTAATGGTAGATTGATATAGATCTGGATGGAAAGAGCAGGGATTGGTTAATACATTGTTAAAAAGTTCTTGGTGGGTTCAGTGGGAAACGTACTTGTTGGGGTATTTGCGGAAGATGTCCCTGATGACGACGATAGCCTCCTGAACAACATAGTTCACCTTGGTCTGGATCAGGTCCAGCAGAGTGCTGACGCAGCGCTCAGCTGATTGCTAGAGAGGAACAGGACAAAGACACCATGTCGTCAGCACTCGGTGGAAGATAAACAGTCCTCATATATCATTTAAATATGTTTGTGAAGAAGGAGACTGAATGTCAACAAGAGACAAGACATCAACTAATAGACATATTGTTGATATCATGGATGTACACATAGTCAAACAAAGCCACGCTAGAGCAGATTAAACATGGATTCAAAACATGAAGCTCTAATTCATCACATCGAAACTTCAGCTAAGACTACTGAGCATCTAAATCTTCAGAGTATTTTTTTTAACCTACATGTAACCAGGACAGCAAAAAACCTGACAAACCTGATCAATATTTCTCAATAGGAGAGTATTATTGTTGCAGCAAGAAGGTTCATGCATGCAAGAATAAAACTGAGAATCATTGATTGTTGCTTTGAAGCTATAAACTTGTTTTTCATACATTTGCAGGAACCAAATAACAAGAAGAATCAACTGTTAAATAACCACAGAGGGATGGGACAAATAGATTTTTATGAACGTCTCTTTCTTACATGACATGATGATATTTCTACTGTCTCAGGCTTCTTGTGACAATGAATGAAGTGAATTAGGTTCTTGTGCTGCGATGCACATTATGAGTTTTCAGCGTAAAGATCAGTGGCCATCTTTTTTTCTTACCTCCACTTTGATGGCGCAGCGTCCGATGGCTCGTACAGCCTTACGCACGAAATCAACATCCACCTCTGTTGCGTACTCCTTCAGCTCAGCCAGCACCTGCGAAAAGGACATAAAACAGCAGTGAAATATATCGTTATTGTATCTAATACAACATCACACACTGATATTCAACAGCTGGTTTATTGATTTATTTTCACTCTGATCTCTTTAACAAAATTATAGGTTTTAACTCAGCCGTCTAATAACAATTGACAGCAAGAGATAAACAATAAAAATCTATTAATATACTTAATTTGAATGCAGTATATGTGGTAGTGTCTGCAGCAGCTAATTACATAATAACAGCTGATAAACTAATAATTTTGCCCGTTTTAAACTATAATAAAGCCAATAACGTAATAAAGAAAGAGACAATAGTAAGACCATAGAAGTGTGAAACTTTATATCCAATGAATGAAACTTAAATAAAGTGATATTAGTATATTATTACGTTATTGGCTCCAATTATTACATTTATAAAAGGCCTTTTTTTAACCTAGGCAATAACGTAATAACTTATTATATTATTGGTTCAGAAATGTTATGATATTATCGCTTTATTACATTTAAAACAGGCAAAATGATTACGTTATTGGCTGCTACAGGTGTATATATACAAGAAAAAGCATCATGACATAGTGGTTTAACATAATTTTAAAAAGACACTACCACTTTAAAATTCATTATATGTATACAAACTAAACCCTCTACCCTTAATACCTTTTATATTAGTTACTGTAAAGCATAATTCTTCATTATTAGAGTATTAATGTAGCATAATCATCCTCTCTACTTAAGATCCCATGTTTTAGTGTTTTAATACCTGAGCGATGTTGGCCTGAGAAGCCAAGCGGATCATGATGTCCAGTTTCTCCAGTTTCACATAGATCGGGTCGTTGTACTTGACGAAGAACACTTTGATCTCCTGCTTCAGGATCTCGGGCCTGAACACATGAAAACATTACATTTAGTAATATTAAGACTATAGTAAGAGTTGATCCATGAGAAAAAAGTAACAGAGGAATTATTAATCTATTCAAGGTCTAGATATTTACATTATATTCAGGAAGGAAGGAAGGAAGGAAGGAAGGAAGACAGGAAGGAAAAAAGACCCACACACCTTTTCTGGACGATGAGGTTGATGTTCCTCAGAGCCACGTACTGGACCTCAGGCTCTCCGGAGAGCAAGGTGACCAGAGGTGGAGATAACTTCTTCAGCAAGGTGTTGTAGTAGTCGGAGTCCTTCGGCAGCAGCTCCAAGAACTTCATCAGCACCTTGACGGCCGACAGAACCACCGCGGAGTTGGCGTGAGACAGCCGGGGAGTGACGCGCTCGCAGATGCTTCGAAGAGGAAAAGAAGAAAAATCTATTAGTAGGATGAATCTGGTGGTGAAGTGAGAGTGTTGAGCATTTAACTTTATCTTTTAATCATTCTTCTTTAACCCTCCTGTTGCCCTTGAATCAAGGAAGGAAGGGAGGAAGAAGGAAGGAAGGGAGGAAGGGAGGAAGAAGGAGGAAGGAAGGGAGGAAGAAGGAAGGAAAGGAGGGAGGGATGAAGGAAGGAAGGGAGGAAGGAAGAAGGAAGGGAGGAAGGGAGGAAGGGAGGAAGAAGGAGGAAGGAAGGGAGGAAGAGAGGAAGAATGAAGGAAAGGAGGGAGGGATGAAGGAAGGAAGGGAGGAAGGAAGAAGGAAGGAAAGGAGGGAGGAAGGAAGAAGGAAGGAAAGGAGGGAGGGAGGGAGGAAGGAAGGGTGGAAGGGAGGAAGACGGAAGGAAAGGAGGCAGGGATGAAGGAAGGAAGGGAGGAAGGAAGAAGGAAGGAAAGGAAGGAGGAAGGAAGGAAAGGAAGGAGGAAGGAAGGAAGGAAGGAAGGAAGGAAGGAAGGGAGGAAGGAAGAAGGAAGGCAGGAAAGGAGGGAGGAAGGGAGGAAGGAAGGAAAGAAGGACATAAGAAAGAAGGAAGGGAGGAAGGTAGGTAGTAAGGAAGGAAGGAGGAAGGAAGGACAGAAGGAAGGAAGAAAGGGGGATGGAGGAAGGAAAGAAGGAATGGAGGAAAGAGAGAGGAAGGAAAGAAAGAGAGAAGGAGGGAGGGAGGAAGGACAGACGGAAGGAAGGAAGAGAGGAAAGAAGGAACAGTCAAAACAGACGGGGTCAATTTGACCCAGGAGAACAACACAACGGTTAATATCATCAATCATAGCAAGAGCTGACTTCTTGTATATAAATAAATGGTCAAATCACCCAAAAAACAAGCATATTTTTATCAATAAGTCAAATGAAATCAAGTCAAGCTGGTTTCATTTGTCCAGGATTTTAAATATCTGTCATCTTCATTTCAGATGTTAAAGTCAACAATAAGACATGTGGTTAAAAGCAGTTAAGAGTACATGTTGAATCATTTATGATCAGACATTTACAGCGAACAGAGAGACGTGCTTTAGTCAGGAGATAAAGAAACGATTATGTCTCCATCGATTAATTACGCTGAACTAAAATCAATGTGCAGAGAGGCTTGGGCTGATTAATTAATATGAAGTTATATAAGAGTAAAGTAAGTAAGAGTGAAAGGCAGAGTGATTATATTATAGTTTTAAATGTAAAACCGAGTTCAGGTCCTCTGAAATGAGGCCAACGTGGAAGTAACATCCGTGACGTCACCCATTGGTTTTCGGACTGCTGCTTGGAAGCGAATAGTATCGGATCTGAGCAGCGCCATCTTGAACATTTCCGGTGCATGCCGGGAAAAATAAAAACAGGGATTCTACTTATATGGGCATCAGGAGGGGCATGAGGCGCCCTCCTGAACCTGTGAACCAATCAACCTGTCAATCACAACGTAGCCACCCCTAATGCATACCCTGCTTTATCGTCACATATAAAATCAGGGAGGCCAAAATTTCCCAAATGAACATCATACTGCATTGAAGAAGGCTTTAAACTAGCGATTGAGACCATAAACACATTTTGAAAACGTTTACTGAGGTTAGAAATCAAGTGAGAAGTTGGTGAATTCTCCATTGACTTGTATAGAGACGGAAGTCCTTTTGACACCAAAACGGTCGCCCCCTGGTGGCCTTTTGGGAGAATGCAGTTTTAAGTTACTTCCGCGTTGGCCTCATTTCAGAGGACCGGAACTCCCCGCCTGCCTTTTACCCACTTTGTCATTATATCCACATTACTGATGATTGTTTATCAAACATTTCATCGTGTAAATATTTATTGAATCTCTACATTATCGTTGTAATATCGATATCGAGGTATTTGGTCAAATATATCGTGATACTTGATTTTGTCCATATCGCCCAGCTTTAAGTTAAATGAATTATCTTAAAATTGTCAGGAGACTCAGCGACAGTCTCTTCAATCATCTGCAGTCGGTATAACGGTCAATCGGCACGAGCCTACACTCCATACTTCCTTCTATAGCTTGTTACCTTTGGGCCTCACGCTCATCTTTGGGGTTGTAGTTGGACAGGCAGTCCAGGATGAAGATCTGTCCCCACTCTGTGCACTCGTTGAGGGCCGTCAGCAGCTTGTTGATGTTCTGGGGGTTGAGGTCCAGCAGGTTGCTGTTGGGGTGAGACTCACTGATCTCCGACAGGGCAGCGACTGCATTGGCCACAACCTGAAGACGGACGTGGGTGAGAGGGGCGTTAAAGGATGTTATGCTGTTTGGATTTGATGAAGAGAGCAGTAGAAATAAATAAATCTTTTAGGTAATTCAGGTAAAATAAGTATTAAGTACTGAAGAGTGGACGGCAAAGGTCAAAATGTTTATCAGAAGTTTCCATGGTTGTCTCGGCACTAAATAACATCCTAACAAAATAATGGCGCTTTTCCACTATACAGTTCTAGCACTACTCGGCTCGACTCGACTCTGTTTTTTTTGCGTTTCCATAGTGATAGTACCTGGTACCTGGTACTTTTTTAGTATCTGCTCTGCCGAGGTTCCAAGCGAGCCGAGCCGGTACTACAATGTGACGTCAACAGACTGCCGGCTTTCCTTCCTTCATTCTCCCTTCCTTCCTCCCTCCCTCCTTTCCTTCCTTCTCCCTTCCTCCCTCCCTCCTTTCCTTCCCTCCCTCCCTCCTTCTTCCTTCCTCCCTCCCTCCCTCCTTTCCTCCCTCCCTCTTTTCCTTCCTTCTTTCTCCCTTCCTCCCTCCCTCCTTTCCTCCCTCCCTCCTTTCCTTCCTTCCTTCCTTCCTCCCTCCCTCCCTCCTTTCTTTCTCCCTTCCTTCTTCCTCCCTTCCTTCTTTCTCCCTTCCATCCTCCCTCCCTTCCTTCCTTCTTCATCCATTCCTTCCTTCCTTGACTCAAGGACAACAGGAGGGTTATTGTTTGTGTCGCGTATAAAATGAAGTCATGTTTCGTGCAGCCGTCGCTATGACGACCCCGCTCACGTTGAGAAGGTACTATGAAGTAATGGAAAAGGTTCCTGGTACCAAACCGAGTCGAGTCGAGCCGAGCAGTGCTAGAACTGTATAGTGGAAAAGCGCCAGATGTGTCTGATTGTGTCTGATTGTCTTAGCATGAAATGACCTCCTAACAAAATCAGCTCCAGGTTGAAAGTCTCTGTCCATCATCGTCTTTAACACCCACCATAGGATTTGAGTCAGCGATCAGATCTCTCAGGGAGTCCAGGAAGCCTTGGTCCTCCACCATCTGGGCATTGATGTCATGAAGCTTAGCCACGCACACAGCGGCCGTCTTCCTCACGTACGGGTCTTCATCCTT